>NC_135561.1:955000-1157500 GCF_964340395.1 Glandiceps talaboti | reverse complement strand
AACCACTATAATCATATTTGAAATCTTGAATTAATATCGTTATGAACAATTAGAATCGGTATAGCGGTGTATTATTTATTCATACTTAGTTCTTGTAATTTAAGAATAGATACATTAATTGTCAGGCGAAGTTTATTATTGTCATATTGATAGCAGGATGATGTTCTCAGTGCCACCTTTTGAAAAGACTTGATATATACATTTCAGAAATCTCTCGATATCAGGAAAGACAAACCTAAGGTTCTCCACAGTATTCGAGTTCACACCTTTTGGCAAGCGTTCATATTATAGTTCGATGAGCGAGAGACTACATTTGGTGTTAATAGATTAACTATTTCGGCATTTCATATACTATGGCCTACTTTGATCCATAACTGTTTGATATTAGCAAACAAAGGTTGTGGAAATTATTCATAAAAAGTGATGTAAACTAGAAAATACGTAAATTAGACAAGATTTCTCTATAAACACTAGCATAGGATAACATGAACCTTTCTTGGGTAATTATTTTAGACATTCTCACAAAATAAAAAAGTAGTATTTTAGCAGATTTGTTTTTCAAATAACATAACACGATATTGTTGTTATCGCCAGGTAACAATCACCCTACGTTTCAAAGACAGACAGCTCAACAAAAAAGAGAACTAACTGAAGACATGATAATGTTTTGGTAGAGTTGTAAATGTGTTACCGTTGTATGTATGCAAACAGAATCCCACATCAAACAACGACTTTTAATTTAATCTTTCATGTTGTCATGTATTTAACCTATAAGGCATGCAATCGATAGCCCGTTTGATTTAATCTGACATTTTGCTTTCCATGTGTTCATCAAGCTATTTTTAGATTTTCAACGAAAACATGTTTGCCTCTAATTCAGAGGTTCAAATTTCTCACTACCATTCACGTGCCTTTTCTCAAATGGTTTAGCGACTACCTGACCTTTGCCTACATCTACCGAAAGTAACAATTCCATATATTATGTCCAGCGACCTCATCGATCGTCTTGTTTTTCTTTCATAGAGTGGTCTAGCGCCCTCATCAACCTTCTGTTTTCTTTCATGAAGTCTTATAGCTCCCTCATCGACATTTCTGTTGTTGTTGTTTTGCCAGTGGTATAACGCCCTCACCGACGTCTAATACTTATAGTAAAAATTCCATGCTTAATCCACTGGTCTAACATCCCTAACA
Source organism: Glandiceps talaboti (assembly GCF_964340395.1). NCBI lineage: Eukaryota > Metazoa > Hemichordata > Enteropneusta > Spengelidae > Glandiceps > Glandiceps talaboti. Next base: position 1,156,309 of record NC_135561.1, on the reverse strand, counting down.
ACTATTCAATACTTTAACCTAGTCTATGTAGTACCGTTTGTAACTATTTATCTCTGTCTCATCCGGATTCCATCATTTTATCGATCTTACACCTTGACTAAGCAGTCTTTCTGTTTACATTTGTTCAGTCATTTATTTGATATTTTCGTCAAGAATTTGGTTAATAAAGCAGTATCAGCATACTACTACAATAGTCTAGACACACGATAGAATCCTTAGATTGTACACATTTAAATATTCAAATATAACACTTTATACAGACCCTATCAAACATTTTCACAGCATCTGCTATCATTATTGTGTGTATCTTATAACAGCTTGTGACCTGTCTGACTGAGCTGCTTGATACTGTATCGTGCGTGTATCTTGACTAATCGTAATTGTATGCTGCTGCTGAATTCCCTGTTGTATCTAGGAATAGGTCCCCAGTAAACTTTGTATGATTAAGCCTAGAAGTCACTATTGCTTTACATTTCCAATGATAAAAATGTATTCGAATTGTATATTCTGTTAGCTTAGCTGTGGACTTTGTAGGGGCATCTCTTAATTAGAGAATGACGAATGATTTCTCGTGATCATGATAGAGGTCACGAAATACACTTGTATCTAGGTATTTCAACAGCGAAGAGTAAGTAGCTAAACGGTGCACATGGTTTAGAGTGAGATATTTCAAAGCGTTTCCTTGCATTGTAAATTTGCATAAATTGACACCAAACAGAAATAAAAACTACATTCAACATTTTCACTTAAGCATTCATGATTTCACGTCTCCTTTTTCCGTGTTGGCTGCACCACACTTGTACATTTGTACAATGCTGCACCACACTTGCGTATTTGTACAATGCTGCACCACACTTGTGTATTGGTACAATGCTGCACTGCACTTGTGTATTGGTACAATGCTGCACTGCACTTGTGTATTGGTACAATGCTGCACTGCATTTGTGTATTGGTACAATGCTGCACTGCACTTGTGTATTGGTACAATGCTGCACTGCACTTGTGTATTGGTACAATACTGCACTGCACTTGTGTATTGGTACAATGCTGCACTGCACTTGTGTATTGGTACAATGCTGCACTACACTTGTGTATTGGTACAATGCTGCACTGCATTTGTGTATTGGTACAATGCTGCACTGCACTTGTGTATTGGTACAATGCTGCACTGCACTTGTGTATTGGTACAATGCTGCACTGCACTTGTGTATTGGTACAATGTTGCACTGCACTTGTGTATTGGTACAATGCTGCACTGCACTTGTGTATTGGTACAATGCTGCACTACACTTGTGTATTTTTGTACAATGCTGCACTACACTTTAACATTTGTACAATGCTGCAATGCTGATTGGCTAGAGTAATTTATACACCTGTCTATCATTCTCTCTTTGTTCGTTCGCTGTTTAGTGACCACATTTCAGGTCGATAAAATCTGAGCGCGAGCGACTGATACCAGTCCCTTGTGAGTCTTCTAGTAACTGGGCAAAAAACCCCACAAAGTTGACCACATTTATCAGCTTTGCATTAATTAGTAGCTTGCTAGAACATCAACAAACTCACAATTTGCCCAAATTAACGCATTATACCGTGAGTGTAAACATCTACTGAGCATACAACAAATGGTAATACACTCCGATAAACTCAGATAAGACATTGATATCAGGTAGGAAATAGAAAAAAACAGTGAGAGGAAACAGTATTTAAAACTTTATTTGAAATATACAGAAAATAATATTAGAAATCCGGAAAATCGCGAGTACAAAATTGATCATTTGTCCTTTACCCTGTGCTGAGACATCCCCTCTCCCCATACGTGAGCGTAAATGTTGAACATTTCCTGTAGCCTGGACATTGTTGTTATCGTGATGTTTCGAATATGAAACTGAACCTGTGGCTCAATATGAGACTGGGCTCATATTATCATCAAATGTGAATCTGATTCTGAATCTGAGACCAACTTTATACTCGAAATGGAAGGAAGGACCCGCCTAACTGTATGTGTTATTACAAATTAAGTTAATTACATGTTTTTTTAATGAACTTTATTACGAGTGTCGGAAATTGTTATTAAATCTGTCGTTCACAAGGGTTATTACAAATTTCGGCAATTATTACAAATGTTGAATGTACATATAGCATCGTTGGTAAAATAGAAATAAATAGTGTCTGTTTTATGCAAATTGAGGTCACTATCAATCACTAGTCAGTACTACGTCACACGATCTAAGCCAATCAATGAAGCTGTGTGAAAATGAGGAAATTCAGGTATTCCATGGCGAGAGATTAAAATTATGTTAGATATGTGTACATGTATTCCATTTTCTCTTCACCTCTTTCCAAGAATTCGTACATGGTTCACCTGCACCCATTCCTCTGTAGTATAGTTTTCGACGGTGACATTGACTGTGAAAGTATGAAGTTAACGTCACCGTCAGGAACTCGACTAATTCCTCTGTCAAGTATCGAATCCTCAAGCTACCGGGGCACTACCTTAATGATTCGTTACAAATGAGTGATTAGTGTAGCAAGTTACAAGGAAGGCCCTCAACGACAAAGCTGCACTGTCCTTTCCTTTATGTTTTCAAGGTATGAGGTCCATCGACAAATTCTTCTTGTTGCTTTAAAAGTTTAGTTTTTGAAGTGAATCAGATTTCCATGGAGGGTAATGACTCTGGATGACTTTCTAGACGACATAGACTAGCTGGTACCAATCGTGTTAAAATAGCCATATGGATGACAAATGGTGGAATTTGTTTCGGATTTTGGATTTATAAAAAAACTTTACCATGTTTTCCAACTTGAAGAAAATGAAGGGAAACGGCACCTAGCAAGTCTGTGTTTGTACATCAAAAAATTGCAAAAAGATTAAAAATAAATGAGTGAATAGATTTGTTTTAAATTTGTACGTACAATAAAAACACATTTTACACACATTGGGATTTTTTAAATGCACTTTACTGAGTAACAGTTATAAACAAGCACTCGGTATGTATTTTTTCAGGTTTTTTTATTACAGCTATTTCATCAATTAAAACCCCGATATATATACACCAAATTCTAATCAATATGGCCAATTTCAATTTATATATTTTATCACTATCAAATAATAACAGCACGTTATTATAACGCTGCTGACGATATAGCGCCCGCTGCCGAAAACATTCCAATAACTCAGTAATAAGGAAAAGATCACCAATAATCAAAGAATATAAATCAAAATTAATGGTAAAATAGTAAAATACAATTTATCAGAAAAGTATCTGGGGTACATTTTGAGAACTGAATTTGACTGGCACCAACATATTAGCTTGGCAAACAAACCCCTCAGTTTCCTACGCCGAGACCACAAAATAAAATCTACTAAAACTGAAAGAAAACACCCTAGACAACACTCGTTAGACCAATGATCATTGATGGTACCACCACGGATCTACTCTGTATCATTAATTCATACAAGTTCTATTTACAAATACGACAAAAAAATAAAAGACCAAGTCAAGAAGAAAGAAGAATACCATTGTATATCAACAGTCATGATCATGACGTCATGACAGACATGAAGGGTAATGTAAATATCAATATCACGGACAAAATACATTTCTCCAATGCATATATCTTTTATCGTAAACTCATTTGCATGTACATGCCAATATCTGTCCTTCATGTCTGTCAAGTCTGTTGATGTCAATACCCTTTGTCCTTCATGTCTGTCATGTCATGTCTGTTGATGTCAATACCCTTTGTTCTTCATGTCTGTCATGTCAATACCCTTTGTAATTCATGTCTGTCATGTCTGTTCATGTCAATACCCTTTGTCCTTCATGTCTGTCATGTCTGTTGATGTCAATACCCTTTGTCCTTCATGTCTGTCATGTCAATACCCTTTGTAATTCATGTCTGTCATGTCTGTTCATGTCAACACCCTTTGTCCTTCATGTCTGTCATGTCTGTTCATGTCAATACCCTTTGTCCTTCATGTCTGTCATGTCTGTTCATGTCAACACCCTTTGTCCTTCATGTCTGTCATGTCTGTTCATGTCAACACCCTTTGTCCTTCATGTCTGTCATATCTGTTCATGTCAACACCCTTTGTCCTTCATGTCTGTCATATCTGTTCATGTCAACACCCTTTGTCCTTCATGTCTGTCATGTCTGTTCATGTCAACACCCTTTGTCCTTCATGTCTGTCATGTCTGTTCATGTCAATACCCTTTGTCCTTCATGTCTGTCATGTCTGTTCATGTCAACACCCTTTGTCCTTCATGTCTGTCATGTCTGTTCATGTCAATACCCTTTGTTCTTCATGAATGTCATGTCTGTTCATGTCAATACCCTTTGTTCTTCATGAATGTCATGTCTGTTCATGTCAATACCCTTTGTTCTTCATGAATGTCATGTCTGTTCATGTCAACACCCTTTGTCCTTCATGTCCTTCATGTCTGTTTATGTCAACACCCTTTGTCCTTCATGTCTGTTCATGTCAACACCCTTTGTCCTTCATGTCTGTTCATGTCAACACCCTTTGTCCTTCATGTCTGTTCATGTCAATACCCTTTGTCCTTCATGTCTGTCATGTCTGTTCATGTCAACACCCTTTGTCCTTCATGTCTGTCATGTCTGTTCATGTCAATACCCTTTGTTCTTCATGAATGTCATGTCTGTTCATGTCAATACCCTTTGTTCTTCATGAATGTCATGTCTGTTCATGTCAATACCCTTTGTTCTTCATGAATGTCATGTCTGTTCATGTCAACACCCTTTGTCCTTCATGTCCTTCATGTCTGTTTATGTCAACACCCTTTGTCCTTCATGTCTGTCATGTCTGTTCATGTCAATACCCTTTGTTCTTCATGAATGTCATGTCTGTTCATGTCAATACCCTTTGTTCTTCATGAATGTCATGTCTGTTCATGTCAATACCCTTTGTTCTTCATGTCTGTCATGTCTGTTCATGTCAATACCCTTTGTTCTTCATGAATGTCATGTCTGTTCATGTCAACACCCTTTGTCCTTCATGTCTGTTCATGTCAATACCCTTTGTTCTTCATGAATGTCATGTCTGTTCATGTCAATACCCTTTGTCCTTCATGTCTGTCATGTCTGTTCATGTCAATACCCTTGTTCTTCATGAATGTCATGTCTGTTCATGTCAACACCCTTTGTCCTTCATGTCTGTCATATCTGTTCATGTCAATACCCTTTGTTCTTCATGTCTGTCATATCTGTTCATGTCAATACCCTTTGTTCTTCATGTCTGTCATGTCTGTTCATGTCAATACCCTTTGTTCTTCATGTCTGTCATATCTGTTCATGTCAACACCCTTTGTTCTTCATGTCTGTCATGTCTGTTCATGTCAATACCCTTTGTCCTTCATGTCTGTCATGTCATGTCTGTTGATGTCAATACCCTTTGTTCTTCATGTCTGTCATGTCCTTCATGTCTGTTATGTCTTATGATGTCAATACCCTTTGTCCTTCATGTCTGTCATGTCTGTTCATGTCAACACCGTTTGTCCTTCATGTCTGTCATATCTGTTCATGTCAACACCCTTTGTCCTTCATGTCTGTCATGTCTGTTCATGTCAACACCGTTTGTCCTTCATGTCTGTCATGTCTATGCATGTCAATACCCTTTGTCCTTCATGTCTGTCATGTCTGTTCATGTCAATACCCTTTGTTCTTCATGTCTGTCATGTCTGTTCATGTCAATACCTTTTGTAATTCATGTCTGTCATGTCTGTTCATGTCAACACCGTTTGTCCTTCATGTCTGTCATGTGTCTTTATGTCAATACCCTTTGTCCTTCATGTCTGTTAAGTCTGTTCATGTCAACACCGTTTGTCCTTCATGTCTGTCAAGTCATGTCTGTTCATACCAATACCCTTTGTCCTTCATGTTTGTCAAGTCTGTTTATGTCAACACCCTTTGTCCTTCATGTCTGTCAAGTCATGTCTGTTCATGCCAATACCCTTTGTCCTTCATGTTTGTCAAGTCTGTTTATGTCAACACCCTTTGTCCTTCATGTCTGTTCATGCCAATACCCTTTGTCCTTCATGTCTGTCAAGTCTGTTTATGTCAACACCCTTTGTTCTTCATGTCTGTCAAGTCTGTTTATGTCAACACCCTTTGTCCTTCATGTCTGTCATGTCTGTTCATGTCAATACCCTTTGTCCTTCATGTCTGTCATGTCTGTTTATGTCAACACCCTTTGTCCTTCATGTCTGTCATGTCTGTTTATGTCAATACCCTTTGTCCTTCATGTCTGTCATGTCTGTTTATGTCAACACCCTTTGTCCTTCATGTCTGTCATGTCTGTTTATGTCAATACCCTTTGTCCTTCATGTCTGTCATGTCTGTTTATGTCAACACCCTTTGTCCTTCATGTCTGTCATGTCTGTTTATGTCAATACCCTTTGTCCTTCATGTCTGTCATGTCTGTTTATGTCAATACCCTTTGTCCTTCATGTCTGTCATGTCTGTTTATGTCAACACCCTTTGTCCTTCATGTCTGTCATGTCTGTTTATGTCAACACCCTTTGTCCTTCATGTCTGTCATGTATCTTTATGTCAATACCCTTTGTCCTTCATGTCTGTCATGTCCTTCATGTCCGTCATGTCTGTTCATGTTAATACCCTTTGTAGTTCATGTCTGTCTGTTCAGAATGACATCTAATGATGTTGTAGAATACATTTTCTCTTTATTACCAGTGTTATTAAATTACCCTAACTGCATGCCTTACGTGTGACACCTAAAGCCCGTTGTTTGACAAAGCATGAAATTGTTCAATTGCTAATTAAGGTAAGAAGCTAAATGTACACTATGAAAACTATATTTCTGGTTGCGATTTATTCAACTTTTTTGACCACTATGTGTGCCGTCGTCCATATACAGATTGTAAGTGGAATATTTCTTACCCCGAACAGATGTTTCTTTTCCTGCGACTATAAACGTAATCAAGTGTTGACAATAGGAAAATTCCATGAGATGTGTTAATGTGTGGAATTCCAACGAAACCATCAATGTGGATCAAAAGTGGTACTTGTGTTAATACAGAAAATGTCAAACAAAATGTAAACAACAAATCATAACAGTTTCCAAACAAATACTAGACTAAATATATTGTTTCTTTCATCCATATACATGGGTCTACGGCTTCTCTTCTGGAAGGTCGGTGTTATTTTTTTAGGTCGAACATACACATCAATATTCTGATTACATAAATGTTTGTTTTACCACTATGACGCACGACAGCAAAGAGATTTTTGATGCTTGCATTCCTGCAGCGTAGATACTATCTGATTACTGACCCTCCGTAGTGAGCAATGGCTAATTACTAACATTCTTTCCAGAGTGATACGAATAACCGTGATTTGTTGAGTCAATACATTTATGTAGTGGTTACAGAGAGTTAGTTCAGCCTGGGGTAGAATCGACACTTAAAGACACTATCGTATTCACTAGGGATCCTTCATAAAACTTATCTCAACGTCAATGGACAGAGATGTCATTTCCATTGACTCACAGAAGGAATTCTAAGCTTCCGTTATCAAATATTACCCAAGGCGTCAATACAGACGGAATATATCATTACAATTTTATACTACATTTTGAACTATTCAAGACGAAAGATATTTATAGATGTTCATTTCGTTTTACAAAGTTCTGGAAAGACGTCTAACTATTCTTCGGCAAATGCTTTACAAAACGTATCATATGCTCAATCTATATTTTGAATTCTTTCTTTTTTGCCATACGTTTAATTAGTACATGAAGGGGTCACTGCCGAAAGGGCATACTGACGGAAATGCTATTTGTGAAAAAAGTTGAAAATACATTTTTGGCATTAGGTTTAGGTAATCATGGCTCCAAAACAAATTCAATTCATGAGTTTTACCCTATTGTCATTCTTAATACATGCCATCTTGTTGTGAGGAGGAGAAAGAATCAATAAAATGTTGAATACAGTCATTGGGAACTTTGAGAAATATGATAAACAAAAACGTGAGAAATCACAAAATGGGGTGTTAGACCTTTTCGGGATATACTAACCCCTTAACTTGCTAAAATGAATTTCTGCTTTCTTTGATAATTCAAAGTAGTGTTTTTAAATTTGCCAAAGTTGGCGTTAATGAGTCCATTTAGAGAAATTCATTTTTTTTGGTTTTTTATGATGATATTGGAGGTGCCAAGTTGTGATCTTTGATTGCTAAGTCATATATCATGTGAACCTTCTAATATATGATATCAGTTCGAGTCTAATTGCCTGTTATGGAACATACCCAGCAATCTAATCAAAATAATTCTAACAAGTGGGAGTTGTTAAGAAGGAAATGAACACTACAGATTGAATTGTAAGTGATCGAAAACAAAAATGGCATAATTAGTTCTACACTTTTTATTCTTTATACATCGTACACACTAGGCAGGAATGTGTATTCTTCCCCAAATATAATTTTTCGTTAATGACATTAGTTTTCAAGTAGCTAACAACAAGAAATGCAAATTATTTTATGCTACCACATTATCATGCTCATTTTAAATCTAAAGCCCACATCGAGAAACATGTGGCGATGGTAACTTTTTGTTTGTGAAATAAACATGCATGCCACATGAAACATGATATATTAAGCTCTCATCAATTGTTGGCAAAATCTTGTAAATAGTAGATTGTTGTTAAATTTCTATTCGCTTACAATGATTTACAAAAAAGGATTGTGAAATACATTATTGAGTAAATTGATGTGGTGAAAACTGAAACATTGTCTAGTATTGAATGTTGTTGTAAACGTAGATTTCTCAAAGTGTACAACTTGACAGTATGGCAAATATAGACTTTATACCATCTATAGTCAGATATCATAATAGTATTGGAAATAGGTTTTTTCTTAAGGGGAGAGATGCCAAATTCAAAAAAAGTCACTAGATTTTTCTTATACTTCGCATACCTAAGCATTGATATCTGAATATGTAAACGATGCAGCGAAATTACTATGTCACCATCTTTGTTTTCAAGATAATGACCATTTCTTTTATGTACAAATATTTGTTTGGGTCAAAATAAGTAGATTTACAACAATTAACTACAACTACTATAAGGTCCCCACGTCCGTTTAATTTCTAGAATTGAAATTGTAACCACACATCCCATCTAAATTTTGACATTTTTGACAGAAATATCTCATGAAATGTTGTTGACAAAAATTAAAAATAGCTTGTTTATCTTTGCGCATGTGTATAATGTACTAATGCCCCTTCATAATTATACAACAAAAACTCATTGTGTGTATGCTAACTTGAAAATGCCAGTGAAAATTTTGTCTGTATAGTGTGATTATAAATTATAAATTAAAGCATTATAAATATAGTCTTTTTAAACTATATAGTCTGATATCGTGATAGCATTGTAAATATAGTCTTTATAAACTATACAGTCTGATATGGTGATAGCATTGTAAATATAGACTTTATAAACTATATAGTCTGATATCGTGATATTATTATAAATATAGACTTTATAAACTATATAGTCAGATATCGTGATAGCATTGTAAATATAGTCTTTATAAACTATATAGTCTGATATGGTGATAGCATTGTAAATATAGACTTTATAAACTATACAGTCTGATATCGTGATATTATTGTAAATATAGACTTTATAAACTATATAGTCTGATATCGTGATAGTACTGTAAATATAGACTTTATAAACTATAGTCTGATATCGTGATAGCATTGTAAATATAGACTTTATAAACTATATAGTCAGATATGGTGATAGCATTGTAAATATAGACTTTATAAACTATATAGTCTGATATCGTGATAGCACTGTAAATATAGACTTCATAAACTATATAGTCTGATATGGTGATAGCATTGTAAATATAGACTTTATAAACTATACAGTCTGATATCGTGATATTATTGTAAATATAGACTTTATAAACTATATAGTCTGATATCGTGATATTATTATAAATATAGACTTTATAAACTATATAGTCAGATATCGTGATAGCATTGTAAATATAGTCTTTATAAACTATATAGTCTGATATGGTGATAGCATTGTAAATATAGACTTTATAAACTATACAGTCTGATATCGTGATATTATTGTAAATATAGACTTTATAAACTATATAGTCTGATATCGTGATAGTACTGTAAATATAGACTTTATAAACTATACAGTCTGATATCGTGATAGCATTGTAAATATAGACTTTATAAACTATATAGTCAGATATGGTGATAGCATTGTAAATATAGACTTTATAAACTATATAGTCTGATATCGTGATAGCACTGTAAATATAGACTTCATAAACTATATAGTCTGATATGGTGATAGCATTGTACATATAGACTTTATAAACTATATAGTCAGATATGGTGATAGCATTGTAAATATAGACTTTATAAACTATATAGTCTGATATGGTGATAGCATTGTAAATATAGACTTTATAAACTATATAGTCTGATATGGTGATAGCATTGTAAATATAGACTTTATAAACTATATAGTCTGATATGGTGATAGCATTGTAAATATAGACTTTATAAACTATACAGTCTGATATCGTGATATTATTGTAAATATAGACTTTATAAACTATATAGTCTGATATCGTGATAGTACTGTAAATATAGACTTTATAAACTATATAGTTTGATATCGTGATATTGTTGTAAATATAGACTTTATAAACTATACAGTCTGATATCGTGATATTACTATAAATATAGACTTTATAAACTATATAGTCTGATATCGTGATAGTACTGTAAATATAGACTTTATAAACTATATTGTCAGATATCGTGATAGCATTGTAAATATAGTCTTTATAAACTATATAGTCTGATATGGTGATAGCATTGTAAATATAGACTTTATAAACTATACAGTCTGATATCGTGATATTATTGTAAATATAGACTTTATAAACTATATAGTCTGATATCGTGATAGTACTGTAAATATAGACTTTATAAACTATACAGTCTGATATGGTGATAGCATTGTAAATATAGACTTTATAAACTATACAGTCTGATATCGTGATATTATTGTAAATATAGACTTTATAAACTATATAGTCTGATATCGTGATAGTACTGTAAATATAGACTTTATAAACTATATAGTTTGATATCGTGATATTGTTGTAAATATAGACTTTATAAACTATACAGTCTGATATCGTGATATTACTATAAATATAGACTTTATAAACTATATAGTCTGATATCGTGATAGTACTGTAAATATAGACTTTATAAACTATATTGTCAGATATCGTGATAGCATTGTAAATATAGTCTTTATAAACTATATAGTCTGATATGGTGATAGCATTGTAAATATAGACTTTATAAACTATACAGTCTGATATCGTGATATTATTGTAAATATAGACTTTATAAACTATATAGTCTGATATCGTGATAGTACTGTAAATATAGACTTTATAAACTATACAGTCTGATATCGTGATAGCATTGTAAATATAGACTTTATAAACTATATAGTCAGATATGGTGATAGCATTGTAAATATAGACTTTATAAACTATATAGTCTGATATCGTGATAGCACTGTAACTATAGACTTCATAAACTATATAGTCTGATATGGTGATAGCATTGTAAATATAGACTTTATAAACTATATAGACTGATATCTTGATAGCATTGTAAATATAGACTTTATAAACTATATAGTCAGATATGGTGATAGCATTGTAAATATAGACTTCATAAACTATATAGTCTGATATCGTGATAGCATTGTAAATATAGACTTCATAAGCTATACAGTTTCGATTTGTTAGAACATGGAATGGTAGAGTTAACTTGTAACTTGTGTAAGATATTATAATTGTAATCTCGTATGTATTGCTTTGGAAAAAGGTGGAAACCCATGACTGACTTTAAAGAGCTTGCTTTTATAAAAAAAATATCGAATTATTTTATATTAATTAGACTATGCAATGCGTACGTTTACAATACGCTATCTAACAAATAATATACAACCTATACATATATATATATATAACATTATGATCACGATATCAGACTTTACAGTTTGTATATCTTTCAATTCAATTAGGAATATATAAGTTATAGAGTTGCTAAGCAATTATGTTTCAAGCATATCATAGAATGTACTACAGATACAGGTGTCACCTAAATTTGTACCCTCAAAGGAAAACTATAGAGAAACATTGAAGAACTAGAAATGAGATGCTAGTGGAATGCCTTTTGCATCTCCTACTAGTACTGACACCGTGTCACCAACGAGGAAATTCGTAGACAAAGCCATGAAGCAATCTCTCCTTGTGAATATCACCTGACAATAGTCACCAAGTGCAAAATGACGTGGTATGGGCATGCAGGAGATATGATAGGCTACTACAACCATCCCGCAAGGCACCCTGGGAGGAAGATGAATGAGAGGACGACAGACAAAAGAATAGGAAGACAATACCAAAGAATGGATAGGTTTTGGATTTTGCTAAATCACAAAGGGCATTGGAAAATACAGAAGGATGGTGGAGTGAACAGAACATACGGCATCATATATATATATATATATATATATATATATATATATATATATATATATATATATATATATATATATATATAGTTTTGGTAGTACTGGAACTCTTTCTTGGGTGTAACTCGGAGTTTCACGCATATTGCGATCATCAGACACACTGAGTGTCTGATGATCGCAATATGCGTGAAACTCCGAGTTACACCCAAGAAAGAGTTCCAGTACTACCAAAACTATTACGCTCTGCCACTGCGGTATAGAGCACTGTCTTAGCAGATTGATACTCACCGAGTTATATATATATATATATATATATATATATATATATATATATATATATATATATATATATATATATATATATATATATATATATATATATATATATATACATATATATATATATATATATATATATATATATATATATATATATATATATATATATATATATAGGTGTGTGTGTGTGTGTGTGTGTGTGTGTGTGTGTGTGTGTGTGTGTGTGTGTGTGTGTGTGTGTGTGTGTGTTTGCGTAACGGTGATACTGTATAAGGTGTTAAGTGAAAAGAACTTGGTACTAGTGGTGGATAGTGAAGCAATCAACGTACATTCAACCAGGTGTATGCCCACTAAGGAAAGCAGCTAGAACGTAATGCAAGTGTCAATAGTGATTCAACGTGCATTGATCTTGATGTTTCCTGTACGAAATTCTACATCTGATAAAATGAAATCTGTTGGCGCCTACCACGAGGTCATTTTGATAAGATCAGTCTTTCGGCTGTGATGTCACCTTAATCTGATTAGTATCGCTAAAAGTATATAACACTACTCTGCAAAGACACAATTCGATAAGGTGACCAAATGCATTTTCCTTTTAGCGTGGTTGTAATGCGAACTAATGTTAATATTTGACAGTTTAATATTTAGCAGCCAACCATTGGTTAGAATACGAGAAACATGAGATAGCAGAAGAGGGATAGAGTGGGAGTCGTTAGCCAAGCACCCATCCCAAGAAGAGACAGAGACAGAGCCAGAGACAGAGACAGAGACAGAGACAGAGACAGAGACAGATAGAGAGACAGACTTTAATTTACCCATTGACTTCACCTATTGTTTCATTTGTCCATTGACTTCACCTATTGTTTCATTTGTCCACTGATTTCATTGATCCATTGATTTCACCTATTGTTTCATTTATCGACTGATTTCACCTATTATTTCATTTATCGACTGATTTCACCTATTGTTTCATTTGTCCATTGACTTCACCTATTGTTTCATTTATCCACTGATTTCACCTATTCTTTCATTTGTCCACTACTTTCACCTATTGTTTCATTTATCCACTGATTTCACCTATTGTTTCATTTGTCCATTGACTTCACCTATTGTTTCATTTGTCCATTGACTTCACCTATTGTTTCATTTATCCACTGATTTCACCTATTCTTTCTTTGTCCACTACTTTCACCTATTGTTTCATTTACTCACTGATTTCACCTATTGTTTCATTTGTCCACTGATTTCACCTATTGTTTCATTTATCGACTGATTTCACCTATTGTTTCATTTATCGACTGATTTCACCTATTTTGTTTCATTTATCCACTGATTTCACCTATTCTTTCATTTGTCCACTACTTTCACCTATTGTTTCATTTATCCACTGATTTCACCTATTGTTTCATTTGTCCACTGATTTAACCTATTGTTTCATTTATCGACTGATTTCACCTATTTTGTTTCATTTGTCCATTGACTTCACCTATTGTTCCATTTATCCACTGATTTCACCTATTCTTTCATCTGTCCACTAATTTCACCTATTGTTTCATTTACTCACATATTTCACCTGTTGTTTCATTTATCCACTGATTTCACCTATTGTTCCATTTATCGACTGATTTCACCTATTTTCTTTCATTTGTCCACTACTTTCACCTATTGTTTCATTTATCCACTGATTTCACCTATTGTTTCATTTACCCACTGATTTCACCTATTGTTTCATTTGTCCACTGATTTAACCTATTGTTTCATTTATCGACTGATTTCACCTATTGTTTCATTTATCGACTGATTTCACCTATTTTGTTTCATTAGTCCATTGACTTCATCTATTGTTTCCTCTGTCCATTGATTTCACCTATTTTGTTTCATTTATCCACTGACTTCACATATTGTTTCATTTGTCCATTGACTTCACCTATTTTGTTTCATTTATCCACTGACTTCACATATTGTTTCATTTGTCCATTGACTTCACCTATTTTGTTTCATTTATCCACTGACTTCACATATTGTTTCATTTGTCCATTGACTTCACCTATTGTTTCATTTATCGACTGATTTCACCTATTTTGTTTCATTTGTCCATTGACTTCACCTATTGTTTCATTTATCCACTGATTCACCTATTCTTTCATTTGTCCACTAATTTCACCTATTGTTTCATTTACTCACAGATTTCACCTGTTGTTTCATTTATCCACTGATTTCACCTATTGTTCCATTTATCGACTGATTTCACCTATTTTGTTTCATTTGTCCATTGACTTCACCTATTGTTTCATTTATCCACTGATTTCACCTATTCTTTCATTTGTCCACTAATTTCACCTATTGTTTCATTTATCGACTGATTTCACCTATTTTGTTTCATTTGTCCATTGACTTCATCTATTGTTTCCTCTGTCCATATACTTCACCTATTATTTCAATTATCCACTGACTTCACCTATTGTTTTATTTATCAACTGATTTCACCTATTGTTTTATTGATCCATTAACTTCACCTATTGTTCCATTTGTCCACTGACGTCACCTAGTGTTTTATTTGTCCACTGATTTCACCTATTTTTTCATCTGTCCATTGACTTCACCTATTGTTTCATCTATTCACTGATTTCACCTATTGTTTCATTTGTCCATTGACTTCACCTATTGTGTTATTTGTCCGCTGATTTCACCTATTGTTTCATTAATCCACTGATTTCACCTGTTGTTTCATTTATCCACTGATTTCACCTGTTGTTTCATTTATCCACTGATTTCACCTGTTGTTTCATTTACTCACAGATTTCACCTATTGTTTCATTTACTCACAGATTTCACCTATTATTTCATTTATCCACTGATTTCACCTATTACTTCATTTATCCATGTGACAACCAATTTGCAGCTTTAGTTCATGACCTTGCTAAGATTCTCGACAACAAAAGCCAAGCAGATCTTATAATCATGGATTTTAGTAAGGCATTCGACTCTGTACCCCATCAACGACTCCTGATGAAGCTTAACAACATTGGCATTAGAGGTAACACCTTGAAATGGATCAGTTTCTCCTTACTAATCGGCATCAACAAGTAATCCTTTAGGGAGAATCATCTACTAAAGCAAGAGTAACATCTGGGGTACAACAAGGCATGATGCTACTCTAGCAAAGCCATAGCCTCCAAATCGTTGGTCAGACCGCGACTGGAATATTGCTCTGCTATTTGGGACCCCCAGTATAAGTCAGATAGTAATAAAGTTGAAAGAATACAACATCGTGCTGCTCGTTTTGCTGTTGGAGACTACAGGGGGAATCAAGTATCACTGCTATATTGAACAAACTCAAATGGGAATGACTTCAGGATCGACGCACTAATTCACACTTAATCACAATATATAAAGGGACTCATGGATTCACACCAAACAACATTAACGAATACCTTCAATCATCAAATACTTCACGTTCAGTACATACAAGGCAATCAGACATTCATAAATACAAAGTGATAACCACAAATAAAAACTGCTATCGAGTCATCCATTATATCCAAAAAACACTGCCTCTATGGAATGTGCTACCTGAAGAAGCTCACTGTGCACCCAATAACAAGCCTTCAGAACTGCACTCAATGCTATCAGCCTTAGTACTTTAAATTTGATTGCGTTGCCCCACACGTGACCCTTGACTACGTACGCGACACCTAATATTGGTGCTTGTGCGTCTACGATACAGATACAGATACAGATACAGATACAGATACAGATACTGATACAGATACAGGTACAGAAACTGAGGAATTCTTTAAATGACGTTCGTCCTAACAACTAGTAAATCCTCCTCAAGTTGGCGGCAAACCAACCATGTGTGGTATAAATATGTTTCAAATACACAATTCTAAGGCTATCTTTATTTTTTTAATATCACACATTTAGACAACAATGTCCAATATTTACTAAATGGTATGAGTGGATAGACATTTTGTTCGATATAAATCAGGTATTCTGACATATTTGCAATATCTAACCTTCTCAACATATTGGAATTTTAAATCAAACCCTTGAAGTGCTGAACTTGAGGTTGCTCATGTCGACACTACTATTATAGATGAGAGAAAATCTGTAGTTATCTATTCCCGCTTTTTATACAATGTGACCATGTCCCGGATACGTAGGTTAAGGAAAAAGCTATGAGGTTGGTTTATTAATACTCAGCTGTGGTGCATCCTCAGGCCCCAATGGTATAGCATGTACGTATATATAATGAACTGATAATCCCACGCGGTTCACTATTACTACACACCTATATACTGTTCTACATTTCTGTATTACAGGCAGTGTCAACTTGCTCGGATCGTTTCAATATGTTCGGGTTGCAATAGCTGACTTGAGATTCAGGAAAACATTAGTAATGCTTTGGTACTGTGATCGGTGGATTGAGCCATGCTTTTACAGCATGTACATGATGCTAATAAAGATACTATCAAATATTTATGCTTTCATACAAGTGTATTTATTATTTAGACATTTGACAAAATCACTATGATTAGAGACTGGATTTTTTCATCAGAATTATATAGAACATATTCAGTTTTTCTATAAATAAAATTAATTTCCAATATCATGTTCGGGCAATATGTCGTCCATTTGTGTTCTGCTCACTTCTAAAGAAAGCCTTTGTCCATTTCCTTGTACGTATTATGTATCTTTTAATCAGGAGTGCAAACATAGCTAGCAGGTATGACTATCTTGTCAAAACATACTTTATCAGATCACGTGTCTCAGTTACACAGGCCCAGCTGAAAGGGAAATGAATAGATGAAGGGAAGAGTACATGGATCGCGTTACAATTCTCCACGACTAGAAACATCGTATTTGACTGGTTACTACATTGAAGTGTACATGCATGGATTTTAGCTAGCCGTACGGTGATTTGAAATCCGTGAGACATGTGAACTGTAAAAAAATGATTTCACCCGTGGGTTGTTTTTTTTCACAATAACAAGATATGGTTTAGGCAAATCAAGAATTTTATCCAATAGAGTGCGTCAAACCTCTCACGTGACATTCGTATTATGCTTTATAGCATTTATAATTACATTCTTAATAAGCACGATACCGACACCCATTTCAAAGCCTCCTAAATGAACAGTATATTTCAGGATTTAGTATTATTACATTTGTTTCGATGTACTACCGACTACTCCTGTGCTACATTGTATTGTGTGTTTCAATACAATGTCGTACTGTATATTCTGTTCAAAATTCAAAAAACGTGTTTTTTAGAATTTGACATCTCAAAGAGTGTTTTTCCGATTGAGAGGTTGTAGATTGAATTCCGATGTCACTATCAGAATGTATATCTCGGTGTATTCAATGTCAAAGCGCATCTTTTGGTCTGATGTATCATGAAGATATCATTTTTGTTTGAATGTAGATTCCGTTTAATGTTTGAAGAGAACACGAAATGAATTCCTCTCTACGTGTCATCTCTGTATCTACAGTATACGTGCACAATACCTAACTAGTGTTTATTAAGTAATTAGACGGCGGATATTGAAAGGGTGAAAGTTTACAAATTTTCACCTATCAGGACATTTATTTCTACGGTATACTTGTGATATTTTAAACTTTCACTTAAAGATAGACGTTTAGACAACACATTGCCTAGATACATTCTTAAATAGTAGGTGATGTGTCTAGGACAGAAGTAGGACAAGTTGACGGTATAAGCTTTCTTGCACGATTCAAAGTAAAACCTCCTATAATCTCCGATAATATAATATTTAATGTCGATGCATGTTTTCAATGACATAACAATCGATTTATTGTTAATTATAACAGGAGTATCCCCCACTTTTAGTATGTCTGTTGGTAGTTAATACGTGCATCTCAAATACCAGGTTTGATTTCTGCCAAATACAAATTATGCTTTAGAACACCTTTAAATATTCATGAAAATTACCCTAAAGACATGTAAATTCATTTTTTGTGCCTTTGAGGTGTGTCGTCAACTTGCAGGAAAAGACTATTTGATATATGCTAAATTTACTAAACGTTACAGGAATACATCGGACACCACGTTTATGACTTAAGTCAACCATATACTAGATACAAAGTGAAAACTCGCCTACTTGCACTTACTATGCAAAATGCAAAATTCATTCACCTAAATTGGACCAAAACTTAACATCACTAAGTATATTATAGAAAATGATATGAAAACGAAAGTAGTTTGCAATGATATTAGGTGATGAAATATTGAAAAAATAGATTATTTGTTGGATAACAGGAAGTGACTAATTATTTAGGGTATATATAACTTTTTGCACAAATCCTCTTCAATGATATGCTAAAGTGTAATTCGTTTTAAATAGTTCGCAGTAAGTTATACAATTTATTAAATCAAAAATAATCTCGTTACCCTGGTTACCCTGGTTAGAACGTCATGTTTAAAGCTTATATGGTATAATCGGATATAGTGCCCACTGAGAAAACAGAATACCAAGTTTCACTTCTTGTATGAAGCTGGCTTTCCATTGTTTTGTTCCGGATGTATAAACATGTATACAAACGTACATACATACATATATACACACACATACATACATACATACATACATACATACATACATACATACATACATACATACATACATACACACACACATACATACACACACACATACACACACACACATACATACATACATACATACATACATACATACATACATACATACATACATACATACATACATACACACGCATACACACATACACACATACATACATACACACATACATACATACATACATACAGACAGACAGACAGACAGACAGACAGACAGACACATATTCATTCATTCATTCATTCATTCATTCATTCATTCATTCATTCATTCATTCATTCTGGTTAATACGGTTGGCGGGTTGAGTTTGTCAAAACATACGATAAACGTATTAATTTACGTAGCTGAATGCGAAAGTGGTCGCTGACGCCCCCAGGTTGTGTAGATAGAGATGACGTGTGCATATTACATATGCAAATTAGGCAAAACACTGCAGTATGCCTAGCGTAATGATGACATGGGTGGTATATTCTCTCTCCTAAAATGATACAGCGTAATTTTTGCAGAAAAAAATTGGCTCTTGAGAATTGACCAATAGGACGGAGCATCCGAGTGACTCGTGTCATTTGGTGTATAAAAGGAAGGACTTGGAGTGATTATCTCGACGAGTTGGAGTCTCTGTAATGCGCTTACGATCAACCATATCATATTGCGATTATCACTAAACTGTGTTCTTTCGGTATAGCAGCGTAACCGGTAGGTACACACATTTCTGAGTGATATCTCACTCCGAGAATCAATCTGTATTAGCGTTGATTGAGATTTAACCGATATTACAACAATGTTCTTTTTGATGTTTTACTAAGCGGTCAAACAGTTTGTCCTTTAATTTGGCAAACAAAAGAAGATGGATTCAAAGTCTTTGCGATTCTTTTTAGCCGCTAGTTATTCAAATCCATGTTGTCGATAGAACAAAGGGATGCAAACACGAACGTAATGTACGGTATAAACATATCTATCCATACCACAAACCATATATAATTCTATGAGTTAATGGAAATACCATTCGTTTCTTAAATGTGATGAGTTAAGCTTTGAGAGGTCTTTGTTACACAATTGTGAATTCATTGAGAGGTACATCACCAACGATATGTCGTATTGCCATAGAAACCGATAATTTTTAGACTTACTCGACAGAAAAGAACAACTGTTTGTACATCGATTTAATTGACGGCGCAGTTTGTGTCTGAAAGTTTGAACTGTTATACATGTTATCTATCTTTCCACAGTTATAAACTGTAAATACATGTTATCTCTCTTTCCACAGTTATAAAGATAACACATTATTTGTCAGATTCACCCAAGTATGAAGTGAAATAAAACTGAATTGAAACCCTTGATAGTAAATCGATTTATGATTCCGGTTTATAACCTAGTGGACGAGCATTGGGTATTTATTTTGAATTTTCAATTTATAAAACAATTTTATCATGGCTTCCTACTTGAAAAATCAATGTGAAACAACACATGCTAAGTCCTTGTTCGTAAGTCAATAAATTGCAAAATCATAATGAATGTGTAAAAAGTTTGATACTGTACGTACAATGACAAACTTTGTACACATTTAAAAAACCTAAACCTATTGATTTGTCAAGTGGGAAGCCATGACAAAATTGGTTTGTAAGCTAAAAATACCAAATTCTCATCCATATGGCCACTTTGGTTTACTATTCAAAATTGCATAGTTCGTATATTTCCTGCAGAGACTATAAGAAGACTTAAAAATAATATTTACATTATTGTATTTGTAAGAACATGTGTTTTATTTTTTTTTTCAGATCACAAAATTTTCAATCTTAAATATGGGAACAACAAGTATTACCATAGCTGTCATTTTCAGCTGTTGTCTTTTCCTTCAACAATGCATAGCTGACGATAATGCAAAGAAAACATCAAAAAGGTAAAAAAAAATGCTTGAAATAACACATCGATGTGTGTTTGCGATGAAAGAGTGATTTGTTCCCGTATGTGTCATTATGCCAGTTAACCATCTCTGACAAGATCGACTATCTCCCTTAGGACAACTAATAACATATTAGCGTTATTATTATACACGTAATCTAAAATGTTGTAATACATTTAAACACAGTTTTAATAATCGGCTGTAGATGGTGACAGCTTCATTAAAAAGGGCGCTATTTTATTTTATTGATTTTACATTATTCGTAATATGAAAGGGGAGGACAAAAAAATATATATTTGAAAAATCAATTAATTATTAGAGTTGATGAAATATTTGAGAGTTATTTTTACTATGAAATTCACAACATAAGTTATATATATCATGTGAAAGGAACAATATGAATGGTGCGCGCGATCTTTGATCAATATTTGAAATCAAATAATATGTAGTCAATATTTTACTTTGTTTACATAAGGAACTTGATAGTAATTAATTTCAGCTTTTGAATTCATAAATATACCTAGATAAGACGAGCAATGAATTTTGATTTGATGGTGAAGGTATAAGAAGGCAAACGATACTTCAATATGCTACAAATACTTTATCATTTTCACTAAAAGCAGACCACACTGATCTCTGCTATAAACTGCCGACATCTGCCTATCCGTTACTAACGAGGGATTAATATGATTTCCAGTTTAAGTTTTGACTATCATGCACATTATCAATAACGACTCAATGTTACCACTATGTACGTTGTTGCTACTATATGTATCAATCATGGAGGTTACCGTCTGGATAGATGTTATCAATTTGACAACAATAGGACATATTTTCATGTTAGATACCATGGTGTAATTTTATAAAGCGAATGCAATTCTGCAATTCAATATGACACCTTGGTTTCCTCTATTGTTAATTGAATAGCTTATAACGTTTGAGTTTAGACCCTTACGATTATTTTTTTTATACAAATCGACATGCCACACCACATATAATATCAATTTGTAGTGTCGCTTTGAGAACTGTTTCCTGATTACTAAACGTCACAGTATGAGAGAGTATTATATTGCATGATATTGTGATACGTAAAGTCAAACCAATACAATCATTCATTCAATTTCCGAAGATGTGACTCGATGATGTTATAAATAGTGCATAGGCTTAGTATCGAAATCTAATACAACGAAACTATGTGTGAATGCTGTTCAAACTATTACAATTGGCAACATCTATAGATGTGTTGTCGATCTTATCGGAAGCCATGATTCACGCAATTCAATCACTGTAGTTTGTCGCCTATTTTCCCGCTCTTTCTGTATGTCTCTCAATTCTAACTTCAACCCATACTCTTAAATTAATTTTATTAATTCACGTTGAACGTTACCACAAATGTATGCCATGAAAACACTGTAGAGTGAAACAGATGGAAAATATTTAGTAAAAGGTGCAAAGTTTACGAAAATACATATGCTTTCCGTTCCTAAAATTAGATTTGAAATCGTCGTTATCATCACGCTGTATTCTTTTAGTCACCATCGTCCTTATCAGAGTTTTCAATTATATATTTTTCACTAACGTATGTCTAGTGATTGGGAATTTATGACCGTGAATCAAACCTCGATTCCTCGAGTTATGCTATATATAAAATGTAGTACATAATATGTTATGTATGAATACATGCCTGTTCACTTACTCAGTGGTGGTACACCTTTCGGTATCTAACATCATGCTGTTTTAGCATACCTTAGTGTGATTGTGACATTAAGCTGCCAAAGTTCACTAAAACGTGGCATTTTTACGGAGGATCTATGCTATCAAACTTGCAAACCGAGATCCCATGTCATTTAACGTGCAAATGTAAAAAGTTCAGATGGAAATATTGTTGTTGGGTTACAAAGAGGCGCTTTAAATGTATACTACAGCGTGTTAACGAGTCCTGGTGTATAATTACACTTTTTCGACCCTGATAAACTTTATGTAAATATTTTCATTCAATACCTCTAACGTCTTCTACAATGTAGTTGGCTTTGTATTTTTATTCAAGGCAAAGAACAGATAAGTTCTCATTTCCACCTATCCGATGAGAGCAACTCTTAGTTAAGAAAATATGAATAGAAAACAGAGACACTATACAAATGTTGGCTTTTGGTGAATATTTTTAGTAATGTATGCTCAGATGCAACTAAAGTGAATTGCGCCAAAAATAAGAATTCTCCAAGGGACTCTAAAAACGCGGGATAGACACATACAGGATGTAATATGAGTTGTTATAACGAGAAAATCATACATTGTTTGTTAGACGGGTTGGGTTGTCGGTGGCCGAGCGGTTAGCTCGTACGCCTCTTACCTCTGCAGCCTGGGTTCGAACACTCAAGGTGTTTGCTGGGTTTAATTAAATTTACCACCCTGTAAGTAAGAAGAGTGTCGTTCAGTTTGACTCTACCGAACAACGCAGGTTTTCCGCGGGTACTCCAGTTTCCTCCTGCATTAACTCTGAACGTTCCTCCTGTTATTGGGCAATGCCTGTTGGATGGTTAATAATAAATAGAATAATAAATAAATAAATAAATAAATAAATAAATAGACATATATAGTACGATATTCACCATATTCTACTGATGCCTAGAAAGATTTGTTTCCGCTGCAAGTTTGATACTTCATTCGCTGAAAAGAGTGAAATGAATACAGGCGTTATTCAGAAAGTGTATCTGTGTGTTCTGAAGACGGGTTTCACAATGCTAAGACGACACCTACACTAAACTGAACACTTAGCCATGAAATCGTTCCATACATATTGTCGATATATTACACCGTGAATTATTCAAATTCAGTTTTTGCAAAGTACTGAAAACACTATAGAAATGAATAACATAAAGAATTATCACTAAGGAGAATATAAACTTAAAGACAGGTGAATTTATTTTGAGTAAACAAGAACTATGCGTATACACAAACAAACACACACACACACACACACACACACACACACATACACACACACATGCGTACGTACATACACTTATCAATATGTGTGTGGAGATATGTGTACATGAGTGTACAAATGATACAGTCACCAGAAATCGAAACATTACATGACGAAATCTTCAACAGACATGGGCAAATACAAAGCTACGAAGAATTACCATTTGTCATCAGATGGAAATAGATACGGTACAATAATGTGCTGAAATCAGCTGAAAGGTAACTGATGATACCATAATGGTTAATGAAATCCCACGGGGCAATCAGTGTTAGTCATGTTAGCTATGGAGCAGACGTTTTATCTTAAGATCAAAACTAAACTACCCGACTACCCGTATCGAACAGAGACACAGACACAGATATACAGACATACATACACCCCCCCCCACACACATATATATATATATATATATATATGTTGAGGGTAGAAGAAAATCAAGTCGGGTTTTTCGTCTCTACAAGCCTGTTTCGTGAGTAAATCACTCGTCAGGAGATGTTGATGTACCACTGACTTCCTATATATATATATATATATATATATATATATATATATATATATATATATATATATATATATATATATATATATATATATATATATATATATTTATATATATATATATATATATATATATATATATATATATATATATATATATATATATATATATATATATATACATATAATTAACTATAGAGTCAAAAACTAACCCCAACGGTTGTTAGTTGTAGTGTGGCTTATGCGGGGTCTTTGCAAGAGTTCATGCGGTGTTCTCTTCGGCCGTGGTTCCACTCGCTACGTTCGTGACATTATGGCAGTAAACACCTCAAGCATGAGTGCAAATACCCCGAGTACCCATATTTGCACTGATGCGTCATGGGGTTTGTTGGTAGGACATAATGTTTATCAAGAGCTGTACACTTCTTTGAAATACAACTAGGCATTCACAGTATAACTTCTCGTACATGGAACGATCACACGCTCATTTGCATACTCTTCAATTATTGGTAGATAATGTAATTATGAATAGCACCATTACTGGCAAGATGTTATTTAGATATTGCTATTGATAAGCAAATTGATACAGATGTGAATCAATCTTGAATATATACGTAGTTCAAAATATGAATTAGCACTTCGGTACCCACTGAGTATTGTGAATGTGTGTGACTGTCCGTTTTTACATTATTCGAAACTTCTTCGTTCTTCCAGCAGTATGAGGGTGACAGAAATGCTTTCTCGGCGCTTACACTCGAGCACAGACTGTCTGACAGACAGGCTTATGTTGTTGCTAAAAAGTTCTATGTCGTCAGTATTATTTAGTCAACATTGGAGTACTACCTGATGAAGAGGTAGACATATATGATAACTAAACATACTAGTTATACGATCGAGACCTGCCTGTTTGAGAGATAGAGGCTAATTATGATTTATGCATGGGGTGTTTAGTAGGTCGTACAATCTCATGAGTCTTGTCGTGTGCAGAGATAATCCATCTAAAACTACAGAGACGTCAACGTGTTCTGACACAGAATTTACAAAACTGAACACTAATGACCTCTTATATATGTTTGATTTTGGTATAGTGTACATCTATCTATCTATCTATCTATCTATCTATCTATCTATCTATCTATCTATCTATCTATCTATCTATCTATCTATCTATCTATCTATCTATCTATCTATCTATCTATCTATCTATCTATCTATCTATCTATCTATCTATCTATCTATCTATCTATCTATCTATCTATCTATCTATCTATCTATCTATCTATCTATCTATCTATCTATCTATCTATCTATCTATCTATCTATCTATCTATCTATCTATCTATCTATCTATGTTGTGTGTGTGTCTCGCTCTGTTTATGTTGGTTTAGATGGCGGGATCACATGCGATATAAAGTAGCCCAACTCAAGTTGGTCGACTTAAAAGGGTCTGTGAGAGTTCATTTGATATGTATGCATATATACATAGAGACAAAAGTTTAAAGCGAGATTGTGAAGTAGTGGACTGGGAAATCCTAAACATACAGGGTATTCAATAGTGCTATTATAAATACTTTATTGTTGGAACTTAATTGTAAATTCCCTTCAGCATAGTAAATGTAGCATTTTAGAACGATAGTAGTACATCACGGAATGATAGCCCCTGGACTTATCATTCACTTTTCCTCTTCAGCGTCACAATGCGATCTTCAGCTTTTTATGCCGGTGTACTCTATTTGGATATTTATGCATTACAAGCCATGGGGTATTGTACTTTGTGTGAACGAACCATTTCGTTTAAATGACGCTACTTTTTGTTAATATTATGTGTAGTGATAATAACGAAGTGAAAGAGAGAGAGAGAGAGAGAGAGAGAGAGAGAGAGAGAGAGAGAGAGAGAGAGAGAGAGAGAGAGAGAGAGAGAGAGACAGACAGACAGACAGACAGACAGACAGAGACATCCAGAGAGATAGAGACCGACAGAGACAGAGAGAGACAGAGAGACAGATACATAGAGACACACAGAGAGATAGACAGACAGACAGACAGACAGCAAGACAGACAGACAGCAAGACAGACAGACAGACAGCAAGACAGACAGACAGACAGCAAGACAGACAGACAGACAGCAGGACAGACAGACAGACAGCAAGACAGACAGACAGACAGCAAGACAGACAGACAGCAAGACAGACAGACAGACAGCAAGACAGACAGACAGACAGCAAGACAGACAGACAGACAGACACACGGAGGGGTGAAGGAAAGAACATTTATCATCTAGAAAGATTATGAAGATTGAAGACATTAATAGTGTATTATTTGACGCCTATCATTTCTACTCTTTAAAGTGATACTAATCATGTCAAGACTTTACATGTCGAATCATACTAATATCCCTCTAAACGTGTTAGTAGTCAAAAGCAAATTAACACTTGAATGTGAAGAGACTGATTTCGTGACGTACCTTTACTTACATCATCTCCTGTGGGTATGAAATTGTTTATATTGTAATTACTGGTTGATCTAGATAAAATTCGATGGTGATTTATAATCAATCGCTCATTCAGACTTTATCAAACCAATTAATTTCCAATTTCGAGTTATCGCTAAAATCTTTACAGGATCCGTTATTCGTATTAGAATAACACACGGCACTCATTGTGTTTGACAGACGACCTTTCCTTAGTAAAATAAGATGTACACCCAATCTCATTCATTTATTTATCACGGTTACTAATTTGGCAATATTTCATCTGGGACCATACATGCTGGTTTGTAACTAAACGTCAAGTAAAATATAAAATACAAAAGAAAGTCCGTGAAGAATAGCGTTTTAGATTTACTTATAGTCGACTATAGTATGACAGTATAATATGCTTTAAAGGACACATATATCGTCCACTAAAGCGCTGTCTTTGAAGTGGGTTTCATCGCCATTATTAAAAATATATAAGGCGATCGAGAATGAGCTGTGCTAGCGTTTTAGATGTTCAATAAATTCCAGGAATGGTTGAGTATGAATAGAAACATAGCAGTTATTAAGAGGATTGCTAATATGAACAACGGTTATTGAAAACAAGTCGAATTTTAACAACACCTGCCCAAAATGCAAACTGTACATTCAGACCCAGACAAACACAATTTTGTCTTATGAGATTAGGAGAAGAAGCTTTGCATAGCTATACCTCTCATATAACGTGTTGATAGTTATGCAAATAGAGAGTGCTTCATACATAATATATGCAAATAGAGAGTGTTTCATACATTATATATGCAAATAGAGAGTGTTTCATACATTATATATGCAAACAGAGAGAGCTTCATACACCATATATGGAAACAGAAAGTGCTCCATGCACCATATATGGAAATAAAGAGTGCCTCGTACAAAATGTATGCAAATAGAGAGTGCTTCATACATCATATATGCAAATAGAGAGTGCTTCATACATCATATATGCAAATAAAGAGGGCTTCATACATCATATTTGATACACTTAGTATATTGACAATTTTCAAAGAAATGCGAGAAAATGTCTTTTGCCGAAGAACTCGTATTTCTGCATCTCCTCCTCAAACTTGAAATTATTTGCAAGCTGAAATCACGGTGATCATAGTTTTGACTTGGAAATTGGTTCTGTTTTTACAAAATAATCAAGTGCTATATATTTATGCAACATAATACTAACCAGATTACACACACACACACACACACACACACACACACACATATATATATATATATATATATATATATATATATATATATATATATATATATATATATATATAAATAATGTTCTTAGATTCCTAGATTTTCACAGAGTGTTAGGTGCTACGTTGACGTGATCTAGTACGAGCTAGCCCCGAGGATGAAACATGCTTAGAAAACTGGATAAGTGTTAAGTTAAACTGGCAAACGTATCATAGACGAGATATATTCAGCGTGAATACCCTTTCCGTTCATGTATAATGCAACGAATACATTGAATTGGATTACACTGAGTGTCATATACTATTATACTATATACTATATAGCTATGATCATTTCAATCTACCTGCACAATTCAACTTAAACACAGGAACACTTTATGACACAGGGAATTGCCAATCACGGTCAGAACTTGATTACATTGTGAGAAAATTGAAAATCGTTTTCCGTTTTTACTGAGCTATTACCATGTACATTTTTGAACCCCTCTTCAGCAGTGATAAACCCGTTAGTAGAGCGGAAACACATAAACTATACACACATAACATCGTAAAATCATATTGCATAGGTTGCTTTTTGAAAATACATAGCTATCTCTGCACTATTCTTGTAATCAATCTTTTTTAATACCATGCCTTATATATATTACCGTGTATTTGGTTGACATGTACGACCTGCAAACTAAATAACTCTCGTCAAATTGTAGCGTTAATAGGTAGAACCATTGCTTCCCATGTCATATTTTGTATAGAAGTAAAGAGTGTGTATATCTCGGGCAAAGATTTGATATTATTTACGTTAACTCAATAGAGCCGACCGAGCCCTTTGGAGTCAAGTCTTTGCGGGGTTCTTAAGATTTTAATACGCTGCACCTCAAAAAGAGATATATTCTAGCCTCAATATAACCCTCAATATGATGGTTTCTATGGAAACGGTCTTCAAATCATGAAACGTTGCTTCTGTGAACAGTTACAGGTTATCTAGTTAAGAAACGTCTGATTTGGTTGTGGGTAGTTTGTGTTCAGTTCAAACAGTGCTTCATAGTAGCCATATTAAAAAATTTACCTTAAAAATAGATACCTTCAAATGACAGATAAAAAGATTTGGTTTCTATGTCTTTATCCAGCTTTAATGGAATATGTCATGTGTAGCAGGCTTCTTTGTATGCATATATGTATAATCACTTATGCGTTTGTTTGTAGTCCCCGTTTACAGGATTATATTGTGTAATATGCATATGTCCCGCAGTCAAATATGGACTTTTTTTGTGTTTATTTCATTAAATACAGATTACGCTTAATACAATCTCACAATCTGTGAAGTAAAAAAGAAGCCATATTGTCCAGGAGATTTTTTGGGACAAAAAAACCCTCCAGGCTCGATTACATGCAAGAAAAGACACTGCGTGGAATCCATGTATTGTACGCTATTGATAGTATAAAGAAAAGGCGAGTTGAGCCTCGGATAAGTTCTTTTCCATGTAATAACGACGTGTCATTTCTAACTTTGTAGTCGGTGTAGTCAGTAGTCTATATTAAATTTTGTAGCAACTGTCGCATGAGGGTGGAGATATTGTCGTTATTTTAAGAATTGAAAAGAGAAAAAAGAAATATTGAAAGGTAGGTAATGAGCAAGGCATGGTTAATAGTGAAAACGCTTACGTTTAGACACAGATATGATTTGCCTTAGTTTAAGTCAATCTGAAGGTCAAAGGTTGTATGAATGTCAACCAGATTTACATGATTAATTCAGATGGGAAATTCAAGACGTTGTTTGTACTCGATTATATCATATAAACGATGTATGATAGAAGACTTTCCTTGTTGTGTTTCTTTTAGTTTGGTTTTATTTACGTTAAAGTGTATAAATCTCCCTAAAGCTAATACTAGAGTGAAAATGGTAAACACGTCTGATCAAGGAGACACATCCATGCATAAACGGAAGCAGACTGGAATAACAGCCACCAAGATATCCATCACTGATTAATCCAGCTGATCGCCGATAGCACAGCGATTTCGCTGTCCGAACTTTGCAGCATTTTTAAGCAGACGTAACTTTAACATATGACATGCCATATGTGTATGCTAAGCATGCCTCTTTCATAAACTTCCCTCGGATCTCTGACTCACAGTATCAAGAGATGACAGAAGACTCGTTTATTCCTTTGTAGTTTCAGTTCTAAAACGTGACGCCAGACTTTGATCGTATTCAGTGAGTGACAATCATTTTAATGTGTGTGTGTGTGTGTGTGTGTGTGTGTGTGTGTGTGTGTGTGTGTGTGTGTGTGTGTGTGTGTGTGTGTGTGTGTGTGTGTGTGTAAAGACAAAGAGTACATTTCCAGGGCCGTAGCCTAACCAAATTGCCGGGGGGGGGGGGGGCAGAACTGTGTCTTGGTGCAATCATGCAGTTAAAATTTAGAAAAGAGGCTATTTTACATAAATTTGCATAAAATTTACATAATATCTATTTTAGCATACGCAATTAAATAGCATATGTAAGGCTAGAAAAAATAAAAAAGCTGGTCATAACGGGTAACCTAACCCATCACACTGGGTAGCTAGGTAGGTCGATTTCATATTTTCACAATGCTTGACAAGGATAAAACAAACCATATATAATGATAGCAAAATATTTCAGGTCGAGTTTAGATAGAACTTATTCAGTCATCTTGATACTATCTCTTGTAATTTGTCTGCATAGCTACAGTTAGGAAATGTACACCATTTACTGTTAAAGAAATGTTGTAGCTCCTCTCACCCTCTCTTCTCAAAAAATGTTAAGCCCTCGTCAACGTCAAATGAATCTCGAGCATTATTTTAGCCACCCCTTCTGTCACCACACTACAGTGGAAATATAAAATTATATGGTACAATGATGCATTAAAATAATAGTGATAGCCAACTACAATAACAATCCAAACGAGATTACTTTACACAAGATGTGGATTTCAAGTGCATAAGGAGATGTCGCTAATTAGCTCTAACCTATACAGGGGGGTACTTAGCCAGCCACCTTCCGTCTTGTTTTGGGAGAAAGACAATTATCACCTTGGTTGCTACTGATTGGAAGGAGACAACTCCAAATGTGAACAAAATGAAAATTTGACAGTGTAGGAGGCCATTTAGAGGCATAAAATATCAAACCATGTAGAGATAATTTAAAGTCTTACAATGCTTGGATATGGTAATAAAATACCAGAATTGAAACAATTATGCTATGCATTACATAGTATCTGGAAGTGTATTTTGTTGTGGCAAAGCTGAAAGATATTTTGCGGATGTGCACTTGGTAAATGACTTCTCCTGAAGTTTAATTTGGTTCCAAAAAATCCCGAATAAAGAGCAAAACATTTCAAGACTTTCAGACTTTTGATGGCCCGATGATATGCAACAGCTTAATTTAATCTCAACTCATGCTTGTATGCATCATCAGAGCCAAGTAAACCACTGTATAAGATGTTATATAATTTGGAATGGACTCAGTGTATATTGTTCATGTACTATTCAGAAAATATAAAGAAATATCCTTAATTTTGAAAAACAGTGTGTAGTTTACTGACATGCGAAGCCCGCATGAGGATATATTGGCTATCACCAAAAAGATATATGGGTAGGTTGAACATCTTTTTCGTATCTTTCAAAGAAGTTAATGTTGCCGAAAAGATGTCACATTCAAAGTAAAAAAAACTACTTTTAAATAAAAAATGGATGGTGCTTTCTCAAATAAGTAACACAACAAAATAATCCTTTTCTTTACCCAACTCCCACAACTTTTATGGCCCTCCTTTATGTCCGAACCCAAGGTGAACTCAATGGATTCTCCTTGTCATTATCATTAGTAATGGAAATTGACGTTTGGATTTTGATGTCGAAGGTACAGCTCCGTTTACAAATTCAGGGCCATTCTTTCCATAGCAAATTGTCGCTTGAAACTGAATTGCGGAATAACGCTAGTGTCAGTGCAATGAGATAATTATATCAAACAACATTATAACCAAAGACAACGTCGAACACAATTAAAAGTGGATCTTCAAAGAGTGGATCTTAAACTGCGTGCCTAATTTAATAGTTTTTCAGGCCTACCAGATGTTTTAATATAAGGAATAAGATGTAAATGAGATCGAGCGTATCTTCGTAGTCACTGCATGCAGCAGGCGACCTCACGTTGAACGGCTTTTCCCGTCTTTTTTTGAGTTTCAATCTCTGACATTATTGCGATTTGCTATCTTCAAATGAAGGAGACTTTCAAGACTATTGTGTTACTCGCGGAAAATGCACAGTGCATGTGCACACTTCTTTTTCTACTTTCCCGCACAAAGAATTTTTAATTTGCTACACTGTAAACAGTTACAATTTTTAACTGGACACATTTTTATTCAAAGTTAAGTCAGAGTACAATAGAGATATAAGATACATATTAGCGAGGAGTCAGTGTACAGTCACTTTTGACTTTAGTGAACCATCAATTTAAATCGCGCATGTTAGGAATCGTCACGTAAATATAATAACGATTTTAATAACATCGCTCTGTATTAAAAAAATAGGGTTTTTTTTCTTTCTTTTTTCCAAAAAATCTCGGGGGAGGGGGCAGCTGCCCTCTGCCCCCACAGGCTACGGTACTGTATACTTTAGCTACAAATTGTCTGCTTCAACCCCGCCCACATATTACATCAGATCATAAAATTGTTATATTGATACATACTATTAATTTATTTGATTTATATAATATTTTATGTATTTCTATTTACTAAATTCATTGGCAATGCATGGTAATCTCTTGTACATATCCTCAAGGAATTTACTTGTCAAATATTGGCATTTCTAAGCTGGCGTGACATTTGTTATTCCTTTTCTTCATTGCCCATGTGTCATTGAAAATAAATGGAAATTCGTCTTTGGTTACTCTGGACATATACAATTTTAAATTGAATTAATCAATCGCGTGAACAAGTAGATGAATAATCCTATGCTCTAATGAATAAGTAAATAAAACAAAATAAATAAATATTTAAATATTTAAATGAAGGAATGATGAATATACATGAAGTGACATGAATAGATATGTAAATTACTAAATAAAGAATGAATAAATTATAAACGAATAGATAAATACACAAATACATGGATATATGAATCAATTAATTTATGGTATAAACTAAAAAACAAATAAATCAATAAATCAATAAAATTATTTTCCCAATTCATAAGATTTTTGCCAACTTTTGAATTAGAATAATGGAACGATAAGTAATTACTTGTAAAACTGACCTATGTTTGACTTCCTAATGTTGAATTCTCACCATGTCTAGCTAGTAAACGGTAAGGTAACGATAATATAGAGTGTCATTATTACAAAATAACTCACAAAAATGTTTAATGACATCACACACACTCAGTATGACGATTGAAAACTGAAATTTTACGGGGTTTTTCTGACAGTTTATCATCTATTAGTAGTATGATTGATGTATTTATTACCTAAAATACTCAAATGTTGTTTTGCTTTCCGTAACTTACTTCGAATCTTCTTTTTTCAAATAATGGGTTATTTTCAATCATTGTATCAGTGATGACAACGATTTGACACTAAAGACTCCATTATCTCAGAGCGTGATCATAAGTACCTTTTTCCTGTCGTTGAGGTTAAATTTGCATAACAAAACAATTGTTCTGAAGGTGAAAATGAAAACAAAATGAAGACACAAGTAACTTTTTAAAGTTATATCAAGTCTTTTCCAATTTATTTCAAGTCATTTTCACGTCGTTTATTGTTACGTGTGCCTGACTTGAGACCCTCGTTTGTGGTACATATAGAGAGTAAAATGTAAGCATGACGGTCAGTTTGGTTAGCTGTTTATTGTCATTAAATGTAACCAGTTTCATATGTACAGTGGCTGGACACAATTCGTCATCCGATTAGTCTTGTTATTTAGCACCGTAGTTGCCATGGAAATATGTTAAAGCCTTGTAAGGGTATTGAATTGCACACCT
Organism: Glandiceps talaboti; assembly: GCF_964340395.1. Taxonomy (NCBI): domain Eukaryota; kingdom Metazoa; phylum Hemichordata; class Enteropneusta; family Spengelidae; genus Glandiceps; species Glandiceps talaboti. Next base: position 1,121,743 of record NC_135561.1, on the reverse strand, counting down.
GCCTCGGTAGTAGATTAAATTCAAAATATGACTATATTAAAGTGTCAAAAAAACATTTGCAAATAACTACCAACGCTTTGCGTCAAGGATAATGATAATGAAGAGTCCATAGTAACCAATGCCATGTGTATTTTCGATCGAGTCAACAACTCAACTCAATGTCAGAATTCAAGATAATACCACCCTCGCTCTTTCTATAGCCTGACTTCCACTTTGGGCAATGGTGTTCACATTGATTGCTCGTTGGCCATAATCGTTGTTTTATGTAATAAACCACATTCTTTACAGGAAATTGAAGCTTCACTCATGGGATATAATGTTTTTGATAAACACAGAGTCCTAGACCTTGGAATAAATATACTGACAGTATAATTACTCCAAGAATAGACACATATATGTCAACCGTACATTAACAATAACAGTGACACTACACTGTGTAGTATCCCTTATCGATTGCAGTGATAAGCATTGCTATTCTTGTAAGGTGCAGTAGAAACAGGCTTCTGCTGAAAAGACTACACTTTGACTTGATGATTTTTAACGGTTTCAATTGTTTTATTTTCCCACTGATCATCAAATAGTAACTTGTAAATTGTGTCCGGCACCTCTATGTGTTTGTTTTGCTCTGAGTGTAAGTAAAAATGTTATATCAAATGAGTGAAATGCCAAGACAACTTCAATCTCCCTGTAATTCACCACTGAAAGAAAAATAGAGGCGAAAAATAGTTTCAATTTGGTGTTTCCTGGCAACCCAGCCAAAATTATGTGATGTGAACTTAGGAAATGACTGTCCAGAGCCCAAAGTTTATTTATTTCTTGCAATGGCGTTCCCCTTTATTAATGTAGATTCCTATATAAATAGTAATACGAACAGATAGGACAGGCAAAGTTTATGAAAATACCTTTATTTCTTGGAATGGTATTCCTTAATGTAGATTCCTATATAAATAGTAAGACGAACAGATAGGTCAGGCGAAGATCTAAAGTTTGTTTTAGGTTCCAAAGATATCAAGACGAACATAACAAGATTCTTGTTGATCTCAGAATGTTTTATATTTGCCAAGAAGAGTGGAGATTTAATGTAAGATACTCTACGTGGATTGTTTGATATATGCTTACGCTTTGCCATTTAAACATATCTCTGTAGTTACAAGTTCTGAATTGATATTACCAACGTAACGTTTGGCTATTGTGGCCCAAAATTGACTTTCTATATGATTAGCTCATTCTTTTCTGTCTATAGCCCGACTAAAATTTAAAAAAAAACTGAATGAGGGGGAAATATTTGGCTTCAAATTTCCAGGTTGTATAAACAATGACGTTGTTCATAAATTTGAATAAGTTATTAATATTTACGTTATAGATATTTACCGTTTTTAGTCGTATTATGGCCCACGACTAATATTTATTGCAAAACTACAATGTATATTGACAGATTTCAAAGTTTATATAATAATGATAGCTATTCATCCAAATAACATTTTAAAACAGAAACAATTTTAGAACTCAAATCGAAAGTCGAGGAAAGTGTCATTCGTTATCAATACTAGTGAACCCAGTAAAGACAAATAAAACAAACCTGATGAAAAATATGACATTTTAACATTGAATCTAAAGAAATACCAATGGTGCTACATATGCCAGAGAACGTGTTTGGACCATAGTACCCCCTATGGCCCATAATACCTTGACTTGCCTTAATTTCAACAAAACGAGATATCTACATTGAAATATATCAAGCTCTCTTTGCGCTCCCTCCACATAGGAAGCCTTTTCATAAATATATACGAAAGCACGTACAGAACGTATTACTGTATTAAAATCGATTTGATGCACTGCATGCCAGAGGTATATAGTCCATTTGAATAAGTCTGGGATGTTACCCAAAGTGCAAAGCTGCGGGGTATTATACTATTTTGTAGCCACTCTAGATTATTAGATCGTTCATGGGTGATGGCGGAGATTTGTGTGTGAAAATGACTCAAATGAGCAAATGCGAAAATGATGATTTTTGTAGGTAAACTTTCGTGCTTGACTCTCCTAAAATTTCTCAGGGGAATTTCCCTTTCTTACCCTTTGCTCTTTTATATTACGAGTGAAGACATGCGGCCGAAGTCTAGTGGCTGTTAAGTTTTGATGTAAGCCCATTCCGATTATTACATTGTAGGCATTTACCGTCTCTTTGTCTCAGTCCACAATTCTAGGCTAATAAGTCTGTACCAAGAATTAAATCATCATTTTTTGCATTCGAAATTCAATAATGTTTTGTTCTTTTCCTTCACTTTCTCACAACTGTCTCCAGCAGAGTCCATAGACCTGTAGACACACACACACACACACACACACACACACACACACACACACACACACACACACACACACATATATATATATATATATATATCAATCCATCAAACCCTCGACTCGTTTCTTGAGCGAATTCATGGACATCTTTCTTTCAAATATTAAGGGATGAGGATGGGTTTGCACTATAATGGTGTCTTATTATTGACAATAATGAAAAGGTCCAATCGGGAAATCTCTTTACAAGATTTATTATAAAATTAAATACGTTATTATACTGAGGTGATATTTTATCATCCCAAATCACAAATGGCAGTAATCAGCAATACAAATGTACTAAAGACATAATTAAGCCTGACCGGACTTTTCATGTAATATTTAAGAAATTTCTATTTCTACCCCATTTCTATTTCGTTCATTACAGGAACGGTGATGATAATGGCTACAGTGCACTTAATATTCCAATATATTCATTGGCTCAAAGGTTACGAGGAGATAAAGCGGCTTGGATTAAAAAACAAATGGCAGATAACGAACGACTTTTTGAGATGGCTGGAAAGAGAGACTACGACCCGTCAATGATTGAAGCTTTGAGGTAAGTGTGAATGTGTGTGTATATTGTATTGTATTATTAATACCTTTGAATGTACTGTTCCCAGCATGGATGTATTAGTTTGAAAAATACAAGTTGTCAGTCAGTCAGTCAGTCAGTCTCTAGGGTCAGTCACAGTCAGTGAATCAGTCAATCAGTCAATCGCTCAATCGCTCGCCCGCCCACCCACACACGGTGGGTGTTTAGAATTTCCTTAATCGTTAGGGATGCTGCATATTCTAGAAACTTAACGTTAAAGCTATATCTTTTTCTCATCTCTACTTTGTAGGTCTGAAAAGAGGGCGCTCGCCGGAAGTTCACTGAATATACCGCTGATGGCGCTACAAGGCAAATTAGCCAAACAGCTTCAAAGCCAAAAAGCCCAAAACGACCAGCTTTTCAAATTACTTGGTAAACGCTAGAAAATTATGCATCGCATTGTTTTAAGAAATCACAGATGACTAACGAAGATCATTTTGATTTACTGGTCGTTAATTTGATAATTATGCCAAGATTTATTTTAAGGAGTTCACGTTTTTAATATTCGTGATGAAGCGCAATTTTATAATGTTATGCTTGCAGATGTGTCTTAAGTGATAAATATATGTTTATTAGAAAATCAATAAATTATAGTTTAAGCTCTAGTACAGTAAATGCTTAAAACACTTGATATCATATTTATTTCCACACTGTTGAAATATTTGATTTATGCTAATAATTGACACTCCAATCAGGATTGTTTCCACATTATGGTGCACTCCGTTCATCCTTGCTTAAAACACTTAATTCCACACTCGATTTGATATATCTCAAACACCTTTTCTCATACTCTATTCCACAATGCCTAAACATTTAAGTAATTACATAATTCCACGTTATTTAAAACACTTAATAAAACGTTATTTAAACACTTAATTTCACATTATTTAAACACTTAATACAACGTTATTTAAACACTTAATTTCACATTATTTAAACACTTAATACAAGGTTATTTAAACACTTAATTTCACGTTATTTTAACACTTAATTTAGCATCATATAAACACTTAATTTAGCATCATATAAACACTTAATTTCACATTATTTAAAACACTTAATACAACGTTATTTAAACACTTAATTTCACATTATTTAAACACTTAATTTAGCATCATATAAACACTTAATTTAGCATCATATAAACACTCAATTTCACATTATTTAAACACTTAATTTCACATTATTTAAACACTTAATTTCACATTATTTAAACACTTAATTTCACATTATTTAAACACTTAATTTCACATTATTTAAACACTTAATTTCACATTATTTAAACACTTAATACAACATCATATAAACACTTAATTTCATGTTATTTAAACACTTCATTTAAAATTGCTTAAACACTCGATTCTATGTTACTTAAAAGAACACTTTTAATTAATTCAACGTACGATGAATTCAAAAACGTTACCTGAATATTATAGCAGATAGCTTGGTGTAGAACAACAGTACTCTGAAAATAATAACATGTGTATACACAATCCAGTTTCCATACATCCTAAGTTGAGAAATATGTTTCATTCACTGTGTAGAATTCTCAAAAACTTAATTTCATCAAGGAATGGGTGAGGTCAGACATTGTTATTCTATAGATCAATAAGATGGATAATCAATCTGTTCGGTAGATGGTTAGGACAGGTGATTTGTATTCAAACTATTATTCATCAAAAATTAATTATTTGTATTTTGAGCCATTAGTTTAGATGCTTTATCAGAGTTGGAAAATACTGACGATAGATCTACCATTGTTATCATTATTGATCTTGGAAGAGACTAATAAAAAAATGTTTGTGAAAATATATGTTTCTTTGTGTCATACATTACAAACTGTCGATCAGTAGTCAGCGCTTAAATGGTGTGTGTGTGTGTGTGTGTGTGTGTGTGTGTGTGTGTGTTGTTTGTCTGTTTGTTTGTTTGTTTGTTTGTTTGCTTGCTTGTGTGTATGTGTGTATGCATGCATATGCCTTTGCACTCATACATACATACATACATACATACATACATACATACATACATACATACATACATACATACATACATACATACATACATACATACACACACGTACGTACGTACGTACATACATACATATACATACATACATACATACATACATACATACATACATACATACATACATACATACATACATACATACATACATACATACATACATACATACATACATACAGCTAGATAGATAAATAGAGATACAGAGACAGACAGACAGACAGACAGACAGACAGACAGACAGACAGACAGACAAACAGACAGACAGACAGACTCGTATTTATTGATAATAAATACACCTGGTTTACCCTCAAATGTGTTGATAGTGAATACTCATTTTATCTGACCATCCAAACATACAGGTGTATGGATAGTGTATGCACGTGGTTTACCATACGAAGGCTGTCACTCGATGAAGAGAGGACAAGTCCAATAGTTGTCAAACATGGTAAATAAAACAAATAGAGCCTTCTCTTTGATCATATTGACATCTGGTTTACTTTTACTGGTATATGCAATGTTTTACACACACCTAACTTCTGTTTGTTTTGTCATTTCTCTCGACATTGACTCAACTAGGTCATTGACTTTAACAGTTTTAATAACAGTGCCGAAGAGCAAAGCAATTACTAGTCCTTTCATATTGGTCAAATGCTTAGTGTAACGACTCATATAAGTTATAAACGAAGAACATGTTTCATGGTAATAAAAACAAAGTATTGAACGATTCATCACAATTCAATTAACTTATCACGTGACAGTCAATTCACACGTCACGTGACAGTAAAATTCACACGTCACGTGACAGTAAATTCACACGTCACGTGGCAGTCAATTGATTACTAATCTCGATAAGAGGTCCTACAGAAGGTCATAACGATTACTACTGTAACATTTCAAAAGATGACTATGGAGAGTTCTCCATGTGTTGAGTGGTGACTATATAGCTTGAAGAGGGAACAAATGAAAGTTTTAGACTTATAAAGTTCAAATATATTGTCAACGTAAAAAAGATTTGGCCTCAAGAAGTGAAAATCTTGTTATGCAAATAAATTGTCTGCTTTGTAAAAGGAAGTTTTGCCTTACAAATTTGAACTTTTTGCTTTGATATTTCTATTTTGAACCAAAAAACCCCCAATGTTTTGTTCTATGAAAGAAAAGTTTCATCCTTGTACTCAATATTTTGCTCTCAAAAAATTAATTATTTCTTTCATAAATGTATTGTTCCTATGTTATCTCTGGGCCACCGTAGTCAACTGTCACTTGAATACACATAGAGTATATAGAGTAGACCTGGGACCTGTGCAGTCCTCGATTGGAAACGCCGTAGGCAACGACTTCGGCGAAGTCTTGTCACTAGATATTATAACCCTGTAGTGGATTTCGACTAATTTATCTGATTTCTATTTTATATCTCTGACTTTCCAATTAAGAAAAACCTCGCCCAACACAATTATCCGTTATCCAGTATCTTGGCAGTAATCTCTCAGTCACGTCGCGACTACTCGAGTACTCAGTTTCGAAAATCGTGACAATTTCTACGTTCTGAATTTCAAAATGATATCTTGCAAACAGTCAAAAACTCCGTGTACAGAAGATTACAAATTAATCTGTTTTTAATATATCATAGATGATTTGTACACATCTGGTCGCTATCAATTTGTGCTGTGTAAATGGTCATAAAGGCTAGATAATAGGATTATGTTCCTGTAATATTGGGGATGATGTATACGAACAACAAGGGGACACAAGATTGTACAATAGGAAAGTTGGCTTGGGGCTATTAGGAACCGGCCATTTTTAACTGACTGGGGTGGGGTGGGGTACTTTGGAATTGTTCATGTTTTTTTTTTCAAACTGATCCCCTCCAGTTCCGATGACCAAAAAAATCCCCCGACCCCTCAGTAAGCATATCGACCACTTTTCCAAAATGCAACACCCCCTCCCCCAGGCATCTTTTTGACATATCAATGTATTAGCTTGCAAGTAGAGTGTAGGGTCTTACTGCAATGCTTCTATTGAATGTAGTTGAATAATGTTATCTGACCGCATAGATGACGTTACTGGTAAAATTTGTATTTATAAAGCTAGCGTCATGCTCGTCTAGAACCTACCTCAGCATAAATCTGTAGGAGTCTCATTGCAGGAACTCTTTCTATGGAAATGTGTCATCAGACATCTAACAAATGTTGACAGTTAAAAGCACACTAATTTCTAAAAATGTTATTATACACTGTATGACACGTAACAGAAATGTGCAGACTGAATCACATACAACATTATATGCAATGCATTAAATACCAAACTTTCATAATTTTCTCTATATATTCAGATGTAGCCAATACTATAATACGGCTACATTTTCACTCAGACACAGGAAGCAGAATTTCTTTTTATTGTTATAATGACAACATGATTAAATCACAAATGGCGCGTTCAAACATCAGCTGTGTTTGCTGATCCATATATACCCTGTATATGTATTGTATCAAGTAATGAAAGGAAGGGATATCAATTACATGCATGTACATTATATAATGATCACAAACTGAGTAGTCTAGTCTAGTCACCCTAGCTATAACCTGATACACACAATAAGACGTTTTTAAATAACATATCCCAAATACTAAAGTATTGACACTCCTATTTCATAACTACGGTCCGTGGAAAAATGGGTAGGGTATCGACAATTGATAATTACAGTGTTCATGAGTCATTTCATGGCACGAAAATGACAAAAACACTACTTAATTGTTTTTCAAAGTGCCCCCCCCCCCCCACTTCAAGTTGTGTTTCTAAAATGACCCCCCCCCCCATGGCACTTCAAGTTGTGTTTCTAAAATGAACCCCCTCTCCTCATGGCACTTCAAGTTGTGTTTCTAACCCCCCCCCCCCCCATGGCACTTCAAGTTGTGTTTCTAAAATGACAAAATGCCCCCCCCCCATGGCACGTCAAGTGGTGTTTTTCAAAATGACCCCCCCCCCCCGACAATGACAAATAACTAGTCCCCTAAACGCTGGCATCTTTCATTTAGGTTGATACTAACATACTTTGTCTACATCACGTGACGTGCATCAGTTGACGCATGATGTTTTGTGTGTTTTCTTGAAATCTAGATAGAAGCTTATTTTAAAGGTTTACTTCAGACAAATGGCCCTCATTGCTTTGACTATTGCCCGCACACGCTAATGTACGAGACTCAGAAACTAATGTCTCAGCACTGTCGCACAACGAATAGCCTATATATATATATATATATATATATATATATATATATATATATATATATATAACATAGAAACATTGATATTGATTTGCAATTGCTCTGTCGTTCATAATTGTCAGTATTTTTATTTTATTGTTGTGTTTGTTTTTAACGTGTTTTGTATTTTCCTAAACATACCTGAGGCTGCGCCCCCTTTCTGTGATTTTACCGAAGACAAACAGACTTGTTTGCTATACAAACCCATTAACCTTATCTCAAGTCCATATGTTTCCTATCAGGTGTATCGACTTCGTAGTAGCTTATAACACTACGCACTTATATTTTTTTATCATTATTTACAATTATTTTTATGATTCATCAGAAAATTTAAAATAAACCGTTTGAAAATCTGTATATCAGTGAAACCAGTAATACATTATGTATATACCTGCATATCACAGACAATGCTTGGGGACATGAGGGCGCTCGCACGGTGTCGACAGTTGTAAGGTCGGCGGCCTTTCGTCTCTACTCGTTCACATTATTGTTAGTACAATGTACATGTACTTGTTGTATGCATTCCTTACTTATGGATATTATTAGTCTCGTCAGCATCTCCAGGGGTTTAACACAATAGGCTGTCGTCATTTCTCCGAAACAATTGTTCAAATAGATCAGTTTGTACAATGATACTACCTCCGTGGTAAAACAGTTACTGGCCACTTCTCAAACCCTGTTGGTGTTTGGCAAGTATATATAATCAAGACATGACACTACTCTGTCATATCTTGATAAATGTCTCCTAAATAAATGTCTGGGCTTTAAACACCTCTGCCTTTGCTTAAATAAAACAACTAATAAACTACTAAACCTAAACGTTCCATAATTGTACAACCATACCTATAAGTAGATATAATTATCTAGATTAGATTAGACTTTATTAATCCCTTTGGGAAATTACATGTTAGCCTTGTACATACTACAAATATAAAATATAAATACATAAAATTCGAGTACAAACAGCAAAGGAAGGTTAAATAACAAAGATTCGAAAGGTGGAAAACAGTAGACATACAAGAACTCATTGGGAAAAAGAATCAACCAACTGTACTAAACACAGAAAAGGGTTAAGAATTACATACAAAGTGGGAACTGAAACCAAGTAGTGTTCGATTGTTTGTTAAAATAGGTAATCGCTCGAGGTAAAACTGATAGTTTATGTCTATATATATTTATGCGTGGTAGTCGAAGCCACCCACTTCTTTGTATGACGTATGGCACGGAGGTGTTTGGAAAGGGGATGACTTACATCTGTTCATGTGAGGATACGATTTACATGTGCGTTAAGATTTTTGTGGTGCCAGTTATCCTACTAGCTTTCTTGATAATCTGATCAAGCCTACCTTTGTCGTAGGAGGACACACTCCCACCCCAACAAATAATACCAAACGTTAAAATGCTTAAAACGGCTGAGTTATAAAACATAGATAAAAGCTGATATAAGTGTCAATCAACTTGGATGTACATGTACTCTATAGTACATCGAAAAACATGGTAAGAAGAGGCATGGATGTCTCAGTAATACATCCATGCAGACGGTCCAAGTAATTACCCAGGGGGCTACTCCCCCGTTGAGTATATGTACATGTGCCGCCCTTTGGGGTGCGATTTCTAGCTATAGCCCTTTGGTCTAAAACGGGGTCTGCTTTTTTCGGGCTGAAGAGTCTAAAACAGGATCCACTTTGCATTATTTTCGATTTTGATTGGTCTAAAATAAATATGGGCCATTGTCCTTTACCAAATCATAACTGCCATTGATTGCCCAAAAAATGTTGCCTCCTAAGGAAAATGTATTTATGTCTAGTCTTTCATCTTTTAAAAAAACTGTAATGGTCTAAAATAGGGTATTGATTTTTCGTCAAAGTGGGTCTAAATTAAATGGGGCCTGGAATTTCCAGCACTGACCACACACCCTACTAGAGCTGGCCACTGGTACCGCCCCCGGAGTAATACAGCCATGTTGACGGTCGAAGTCCAATGAATTTTAATAGTACCATGGAAGTAGAACCCCTTCCATGATAGTACCGTACAAATACATTATCTTTGTGATATGCTAGTCTCATAAAAGATGGCTAGCATCGATTTTACCTAACATTTAACACTTGTAATAAAGGTACCGGTATAATCTAATAGTATATAGGCATGCCAGTACACCACAACTATAGCCTCCAAATATTGCACATAGAAACAGCTCGTCACGAAAAAACGAAAGATTCTACTACTGAGTTAGCACCACTAGAGGGTGCTCATCCAAATTGACGCATTAGGCCAGTGCAGTAGTATGACTGAAGAGATAGAAGATTTGAATGCACAGAGAGCAACGTTGATAGATTACGCTTCCTTTCTCACCTGTGTGTAACAAACACCTGGCCATGAAAACATACCATGATCACAGTGTTACAACATAGCGAGATAGTTACACAAACAAATGTAATATGGTAAAAATGGCTAATGGTGGGTTAACTTATATCACCAACAAATCAAACGATTTTAATCATCTCGACTTTTTTGTACAAGAAAACAGAAATGTGCATAGGTAAATGGTTACATAAAGATGTAGGTCTCTCATTTTACCAGAGATTGCATGCACTGGTGTGTGCACGTATTACTAGTGGTATTTTCAATCCAGTGCAATACTGAAAACATTATTGCATACTTGCATGCAAATGATATGTAAAAAGGGTGGAATCATTCATACATATGTAATAACACTGAACCCTTGAGGGATGGCCCTCACTGGACTTCTTGGGAGATAAGTGTTTAAATGCTTAAAGAACTATCCAGTATAAATAAAGATTATTATTATTATTTATAATAACAGAACCCCATGCCATGTGAGTTCCAGTGGGGGTACTCAGGGGCATTTGTACTCATGCTTGCAGTGTTTTCTGTTGCACTTTCATCACTTGTTATGCTCGTGAAAATACAGGCACAGAGAACACTGTAAACACCAGAGTATGTCACACTTGTACTCATGTCTCATGGGGTTCTGTCATATAGTGAACCAGAATAACCAATATTACTATGACCAACTTTAATGTAATCCTCAGAAGTAAAACCACTGTGGGATTTATTTTGTAGATGCAGTAATACCTTATCTGAGGTGATGAGAAAGACAGTACTACTATTCTTTGTTTGTATGATAACTATTTTTTCTGCCTTCTACCATGGTTCTCCCCATGTTATTATACATGTATGTATGTATGTATGTATGTATGTATGTATGTATGTATGTATGTATGTATGTATGTATGTATGTATGTATGTATGTATGTATGTATGTATGTATGTATGTATATATGTATGTGTGTGTGTGTATGTATGTATGTATGTATGTATGTATGTATGTATGTATGTATGTATGTATGTATGTATGTATGTATGTATGTATGTATGTATGTATGTGTGTATGTATGTATGTATGTATGTATGTATGTATGTATGTATGTATGTATGTATGTATGTATGTATGTATGTATGTATGTATGTATGTATGTATGTATGTATGTATGTATGTATGTATGTATGTATGTATGTACGTATGTATGTATGTATGTATGTATGTATGTATGTATGTATGTGTGCCTGCGTGTGTATGTGTGTATGTATGTATGTATGTATGTATGTATGTATGTATGTATGTATGTATGTATGTATGTATGTATGTATGTATGTATGTATGTATGTATGTATGTATGTATGTATGTATGTATGTATGTATGTATGTATGTATGTATGTATGTATGTATGTATGTATGTATGTATGTATGTATGTATGTATGTATGTACAAAGACAGATTTGAGTACAATGTACATACAATATAGAGATATTCACATAGAGGTCTGTTGCAACATTTCTCGGTATCTTTGATAACAGTACATGTAAATGATCATATAAGGATCTTATATGTACAATACATATATTTTAGCTTTCATTAATTACAGCTTTGGTGATGGATGTACTTTGTAGTTGCCATGGAGAATGTGGATGAGTCTTGGTGATGGATGTGGTTGCCATGAAGTATGTGGATGACAGTCTTGGTGATGGATGTGGTTGCCAAACTTGCCATCATGGGATGTGGATGGCAACATCTGATTGGTTTGTTGTAGCATTGACTATGACAAATCACACTTATGTGCATGTAACAATGTGCTCAACAATAGAGAAATTGTGTTCTTGATATAATTTACCAACATTTCAAAAACATGTGACCTGAAAGACTCTCCACGTGTACACTCACAGTGTCCTTGTCTTCTTGACATTGTGTAAGAAGAGCCTATGGCTCAACAATTTATCAAGATTAAATAAAGTCAATAATAATATTGATGATAATGATAATTACTTGTTATTTATGTTTAGCTTATGGTTAACAGAAATGTTAGCCTGCAATCTAAACATAATTGACTCCAATGCTTTCCTTCCTCTATACAAGATGGAAAGCATCTACATAATCTATACTGTGTATTGCACTATGTAGGCTGTAGCAGTGTCAACAATGACGAATCTCTCAGTCTAAATAACATGAATTTCCACATATGCCGTTACATATGTATGTACTATTGCACTGTTATTGGGTACCATCACTTTTTCGTTTGTCTCTGCTCTGCGGAAGATGATTAATTGCTTGCACTTTTATTTCCATAACACTATTAACAGCATGTCTGGTGGGCGTCATCCAGTGATGGTTTTTTTTTATATATCAGTCAACTTAGAGATTTTCTTCTGGACGGACAATACACACGTACGGTGTAACGTTTCTTTTTACCCTGACGTCGAAGAAAACTCGGTCCATCTGACTCCATCATCACAGCTTCCAAACAAAACGATCATGCTTTCACTTCTAGTAGTGCTGAGTTGTCATGACGTCATCATTCACTCGAACATAACAACGTACTTATTATGTCTATTGCGACACCGGATATAACAATCCACAATGGAATAAACACATAGTAATAGGAAAGTACCGGGAAGTACTCCAATCGACAACATAACAGTATTTGGAAAATAAATTTCAACGAAACGGCAGCGAGCAGCCACCATTTCTTAGCGATAGTCAGGTCACCTTGATCATATCCCCTGTTGAAATGCGTAAAAAGTCTGATCACCAGGACAACGAATAGTATCACATCGAATATCCACATAGGGATGAAAATAATGAACCAGTTCCAGTCCGCACTTTGGTCGAGCTTCACAGCTAACAGTATCAAAAATACAAGCCAGAAAAACCATGTTACTACGACTCGACGCATCAGCGCCATGATTGCTTTGGACGCCTTAACTTGTCGTTGAATCCATAAGCACTCCTATCTTGAGTTCAAATTGTATCGGAAGAGTTTATTCTGTCTACAATTATCCACTGACGATACAGGTTATTTACTTTAATAGCATATATACCATTTATAAGACAAGCTATAAATATATTGAAATCATTCTGAATGACATAGTAATGTTTATCTCAAATAAAAGTTGTGAATGCCAACAGTCGGGGTAGAATACAGAATAAAGTAACCCTTGAATTTAAAATGGTTGCCCCATATCAATATTTTGGGTCAAAGGTTACGACTTGTCGTCGGATTTGCAGCGCAGAAAACCTCATCACTATTTATGACTTTCCTGTTCTATGTGCCACAACCAGTGAAAATACCACAGTCGTTTACTTTGCTTAAACAGTAATATTTACTATCAACGATGTAAATGAAATCGCCATGGTATTTATTTGAAAGCTTTAATATCGAGATTTTTCCTCTCCGGACCAGGTCGCCATTGTTGTTGATCGTTGGTTCATATTTGAAAACAGACGACGCTTTTCTGAAGCAATCTTTCACAGTTTTTGTACGAAATGTAGGTTCAAAAATCTCTGCATGCAGTATCAATCTACACTTTTTGCAGGCTAGATATCTGGTTTAGGTTTTCTTTGCTGTGCGGCACACGATGCTTGACCTACACAAAGCTATTTCGCGTGTTCAACGTAAGGTAAGGTTTACCCGCTTATCGTTGTTACTTCATTGCGTGTTGAGTGTCACTTCACAGTCACGATTCCGTTAGCTTGTTTTTGTCAATACTTTGTTGGATGTGATGTTGTCGACATTTTGGGTATATGACTTGAAGTTGATATAAGAAGTTTTCAAAAAGTATAATGTCCAAATGATATTTATCGCAGCATATTATCGGTGCAGTGTCCTGGGATCGGTGTACGTGCATACTCCGTGGCCTGACATGACGTCTATCCTAAATGTTTTATTACAATGCACACAGCTGCCGGCGAACAGTGTGTGTTTTTTCAGTGCTACTGTGCAGGTTGTTACGCACAAATATGGTGTCATCTATTTAAAGCATGTTGATGAAATCAAAGTCTGGCAAGATATCACGTTTCGAAATGACACAAAAAGAGTAAACTCAGTAAATATAAACATGACGTTTGAAATATCGATCGACCGTTTAAATTATTTATCAAAACGATGCTATAACGCTGTTTACAATACAAGTCAATAGAACCATAGACCCTGCACCAACGTTGGTGTAGGGTCTATGATAGAACGTTGTATTATAACTTGTAATTGTATAAGGAAACGTTTTAATATACATGTATCTTGTTGTGGTGATGATGGGACTTTGTCTGGACAATTGATTTCTGTGTTATGAAAATACCATATAGAAAACAACAACAAATATATAGGAATTGACATATACAATGTACAGACACTCCTGATCTTTACTAAAACATTGTATAGTGTTACTTGTTAAATATTCAAGTTTTGCTTCATTTCAAACTGTAATGTTAATTTTTAATTTTTTTTGTTATTCAATATTAGATTGCAACATATGACAAACAACTGTGGGAGAATTCCTTGGAATTACAGGAATATAAGGTAAATATTATTAGTGCTCTTCACAGACTTTTATAGATTTAAGAAACAGTTCATTTTTAGATTGAGTTGAGTTTTAATAAACAACACCTAGAAGGACCAGAACATTGTATGGCAAAAAGACAATAACAGTGTATTATGAGGTGAAATAAAGAATACCTAGTTTTTATTTGCCGATTGTAAACTTTTGTGATGTAGTAACTCTGAGACAAATATTGTGAAAATGGTATGAAACTGACAAGAAGACAAATCAATGCAAACAATATAGGGATATTATGACAACCCCAAACAAAAAAGAAATATCTGATTTTTGAAAGATGACATTTGAGTCACAAAATTGATTTGATTTGGCTTATCGTTCTCTAAGTGTAGTCATGATTTTTTTTGGATTATAGATTGAGTATGAAATATATAAGTACATAACTTGTTGCACATTATTCAATCCTGTATACACCTGAGGAAACCACTGAGAATTATTTAGTAATAAATTTATTTACATCCATTCATACATTTATATTGACGTGTGTGTGTGTGTGTGTGTGTGTGTGTGTGTGTGTGTTATCTTTTATGCAATATATTACTTTCTAGTATTTTTTAAGGGTTTAGAATAATTTGTAAGAAAGTAGACAATTCCAAATAAAACTGTTGTAATGTTTTATGTAATTTTGAAAAAAAAAAGAACCTTGATAATAAGTCTGCAGGTACAAAACTGCATGATAACATTTTGATGTCATCTTCAGTATACTACAAGGTCAACAAACTATTAAGGTCATCTTGTGGTGTTATACCTACATAATGTACATAGTGAAACATAAAAGTAAGGTAGCTTAAGTACATAGAGATGTTTACAATTCAATAAGACACACTAGAGTTTACTGTTTAACCATTGATGTTAGAGAGATCAATGTCTATGGTAGACACTGAGTGTTGCCTACTCTGCATATAAATAAGGGGTCAGATTTAGATGACCCAGGCTTACTATGCTAGATGACTTTGACAGTGTTACACACTCACAGAGCTCATAGAGTGCCTGTGAACTGGCCATGTTAGAGAGTATTAGGAGATTTTTGTCTCCTAATGTTGGACTTTGGTATAATGAATATACAGGGAAGAAATCTGTCACTGTACTTTTGAAATTAGTTACATTTTGGGAACTGCATTCATGAAAATGTTGGCTTGATGATAGATCTTGGCGGGGACAAGATCTATGGCTTGGTACACATTGGAAACGTCAGGACACTGACCCCGGATTGAAAATTGGCCTGTGTCAAATTTGGGTAAAAATGTAGGTGTGAAGTGCGGTTGTCTAGAGCTATAGAAAGAGTTGGTCTTGGATAAAAGACTAATCCTATCTAGTCCTTAGGCCTAAAAAAAATAAATTGTTTGGTTACTGTTACCCGACCCGCCACCTAGCTTTTCACTGCCGACCCTAAACATTTTTACGTATTTGAGAAAAAAATAATAAAATCACAAAAAATTGAGAAGTCTCACGAGAAATAGTGGATGTGGAAACCGACATCAACTTACACAGACAAAATAAAACTGTTCTTCCAATCTGTTATGGCTGTACATATAATAGGAAGAAATAAACAACACAGAGACCATTTGGAAAACAATGTGAAACCTGAACTAGACACTCAGACAGAAACAAAATATATTAATAAAATAAAACAAAAAATCTACCTACATGTACCACACCTATTCTAAACTTGAGCGTAATTGGAACCACATAATTTTTTTATTAGGCCTAATGGCTCCACTTATACAACTACAAAACTGTGGTTGAATACTGTACATCACACCAGAGTAATTTTAATTTCATTTTTCTACTTGAAGTATCCATAGGGAAATGTATGTATATTTTAAAATTGATTACCTAAAGTATTATAAATAGATGTCTTGTCTAAGGCTTAAAGCTACAGACTCATTAAGTAAAATTAAGTACTATCTGACAAATGAATTTATAAATATTTTTGGATTAATGAAAAAACAAGCATATGATTTATGTATTAACTGAAGAAGGAAATTGACGCATTTTAGCTCAGATAAATTTTTGATATATGATGAAGGAAAAGGTTTCAAGATGAAATTTCTTTATGATCTAGAAATACAATGTACAACAATTTCATTTATGAACATATTTGAGATAATGATATGCAAGAAATAATCATACAGGCTGGTTAAATGTGATCCCTTGTGATATGTCAGTATACATGTATAAACACACATCATATAGTTATGATATAAATACATATTTGTATATTTCATATTCAGGGTCTTCACAGCTTTCCATTGAAGACAGGACGTGTAAAGACTGAGTTGATAGATGTGGATTTAGTTAGTGGTGAGTATAACTAATTGCCAATAACTCCCAACATAGCATTAGCTATCAAGTACATGTACTAGTTTTAGTTAGTGGTGAGTATACATTGTAACTAATTGTCAATAACTCCCAACATAGCATTAGCTATCAAGTACATGTACATGTACTAGTTTTAGTTAGTGGTGAGTATACATTGTAACTAATTGTCAAGAACTCTCAACATAGCATTAGCTATCAAGTACATGTATATTGTACTAGTCAACATGGATACAAGAAACAGTCAGCTGGAAACAGTGTTGGCTTTTACTGATGTACACATTCAAGAGGTTGAACTTGTATATATATTATTATTTATCTAATATTGATAGTCCCATTTCTGGTAACCAAAAACCAAGGAAAATAAGAGTAGCATAAGGGGCTTGTCACTACGAGTCAGAGATGTTTAGTGATAAAACCTATGATTAGTGTCTAGCTGAATGAAGAAAATTAGCGGAGAATAATATGAACTTGATTCAAAAAAATGGTCACGAATCTGAACGTTTAGAGTCATATTATGAGAACTGCAGAACCAATGCCATAGATGTAGAGCAACTGGGGAATAAATTCCAAATTCATTATTTTCTGTTCAAACAAATACAACTAGGCTAGTGCATGGTGTAAATACATTTATTGAGTGTTTGTCGTTGCAATGGAGTATTTATCATTCAGTATTCTATTGAGATTCTGTACACAAGTCTCTTTTTCACTGATTGATAGGTTCAACATTCTCCAAAGCCAAACCACAGTATCCATGGCCAGCATTAACAAGAAGGGGACTTGTACGGGTTTTATTCTTTCCATTCTTTTACAGATGGTAAGTTAAAAACATTGTTAGCTAGTAACTCTTGGTAATTCATGATTCATATTGCAAAGGGTTTTTTTTGTAGCAGAGTACAGTTAATCATTAATTGAGTAGCCTGCGTATTGTCGGAATCGGTGACTCTGCTCATCTTGTTTTTGTTCATATGATCATAGAAAAAGAAGGTGTGTAGAGACGTCACAGATTTAGTCAGAAGACAGATTAAGATAAAGCATAGTGGAATCACATATTCAATCAGCAGATTAGAATAGTAAGAACTACAATGTAGCTTTACAGAGTCATAGATTCAGTCAGTAGACAGACTAAGAACTACTTGTAGTTTAGCAAAGTCACAGATTTAGTCAGTAGACAAGTTGAGATCAAGTGTAGCGGTATCACACATTGCAGTAGACAGGTAAAGAACATATAGATACTTATTATATACTTAATATACATTTTGTATATTAATACATAAATTATTTCCACAGGAAGCTATGTTAAGATGTTACCACAGCGTAAAAAATAACCCAAATAGAACCAATTTTAGGTCAAAATGTGATTTCTAGGTGACAGGTACATTTACTATCATCGTATCGTAATAGTTGACTTTTCATGTCCTTGTGTAACCCTGTATGTCAGGTGTCATTTTTATGAATAAATTTACATCAAATTGTAAATATACCATCCAGCTGTTGTGGTCTGAATTTCCACAATACCTCTTACAAGAACAGAGATTTATATTTGTATTTGCTCCCAAAGTGAACTAAGATGTCAAAAAGATTACAAAGTGAACTAAGATATAAAAAAGATTACAAATTCTCATTTGAATTGAAATATTTCTTTTGTGTGCCACCATGAATGCCTGGATGTACTATAGGTCACTAAGAGGTCATGGCTTATACATTCATGTAGCAGGTTTTATCCACTGTGTTGATACAAAAACTGATTATGGTGTTTTAATGATGTATTGTCTGTCTGTTCCAGGTGGTACCATCAGATGTCCAGTCCCATATTTATAGCATTACTATTGCTCTATTGTCTACAAATCATTTCCATTGTTGTCTACTTTACTGATTCCACAATGGACACAGACCTTGAGGTAAGCCTTAATCCATTTCCATGGTAACATGTCACTCACCAATTGATGTTGTTATGGATATTATTTGTTATTGGAGTTTTGTGAAATTGACCAGTATGGTCTGAATGTAATAGTTTTGTGCTGGTGTAGATAAATAAAGTATCCTGGTAATGATAATGGTACAAGGTAAGCTGATATATCATTTAAACTGAGTACTATATGCTTGAACCTCAACATTGCAGCAAACTCAGTCAACTATAGTTTCCCTGGAGTAGATGTACATGTAAATATTTGTACACACTTTGTAGTCTATTGCTGTGTCTTACAATTAGACTAGACATGTTCATTTGTTGCCAGGTTCCACATGTATTTGGGTATGTGTGTGTGTGTGTGTGTGTGTGTGTGTGTGTGTGTGTGTGTGTGTGTGTGTGTGTGTGTGTGTTTGTGTGTGTGTGATTGTCATTCAATGTGTATCAGTGTATTTATGTCTGTGTCTGTACGTGTATGTGTATTATAAAAAAAAGTAAAAACAGATGCATACATACATACATACATACATACATACATACATACATACATACATACATACATACATACATACATACATACACACACACACGTATGTACGTACGTACTTACGTGCATGCATGCATACATACATACATACATACATACATACACATACATACATACATACATACATACATACATACATACATACATACATACATACACATACATACATACATACATACATACATACATACATACGTATGCACACACACTCATGTACACTCACACATGCAACTACACACACACACACACACACACACACACACACACACACACACACACACACACATGCACGCACACACAATGCTATAATATTGATTAAGGGCCTAGTTAAGTTTGTTAACTACTTGTGTGTCATACTCTCAATCTCTTAGTTTTCTGTGAAATGCATGTATCACTTACAACGTTTTGAGCAGCTTTTTAAAAAATTAATGGAACTGATGTGAATTTCAAGTTAATATTAAAACCATTCTAACATAATAGTATAATCTGTGTGATAATGGGTACTCATCATGCTTGTTAAATTCTCAACATAGACAGTTTATTTTACTCGTTACTGGTTTTAATTTTAAATATTCTATCTCTACCTTTTCCCCCTACTCTCGTGTATTTTTCCGTCCTGAAATCTTACCTTACACCTTTTTCTTTTTCACTCTGGTGTATTTTTCACTTCCTGAAATCTTACCTTAAACCTTTTTCCAAAGCATTCTAAAGTGGTGAGTAGTGACAAGTACATTGTTGTTTCTTTTTTGGTGTCTTTGATTCAGATTTGTTTCTATATTTGTACATGTGCTCCTACAGTTCTGGTCCAGTTATGTTACCATACTACACTGTTACCATACTACACTGTTACCATACTACACTGTTACCATACTACACTGTTACCATACTACACTGTTACCATACTACACTGTTACCATACTACACTGTTACCATACTACACTGTTACCATACTACACTGTTACCATACTACACTGTTCATTTCAACTTTGCATATTATGTACAGATTTCATGCAGCCTATTGCTACTGTCCTCACGATAACCTGTTTTCATGATTAAAGTCTGTGGACATTCCTCTATCAATTCATACAGAGACTTCCTCCATTTACTATCTGTGTGAGCTTACTTACTTATTGCCTCCCCGATCTGCTTATTTGTATGGGCTTTCACCCAATCATACCTCCCCCCCCCCCCCCCCATCTGCTTATTTGTATGGGCTTTCACCCAATCATACCTTTACCCCCCCCCCCCTCCCCCCATCTGCTTATCTGTATGGGTTTTCACCCACTCATACCTTTTACCCCCCACCCCCCACCCCCCATCTGCTTATCTGAATGGGTTTTCACCCACTCATACCTTGAGCCCTACTGCCCAATTATATATTTACCCCCAGCTACTACCTGCCTATCTGTGCATGGACTTACAGTCTATTTTCTTTTCATACCCTTTCTATCATTATCAGTCTCTTATGGTCTTATACCACCATTGTTTCTTGTCCTTCCAACTAGTACAATATGGTGGATTCACAAACACACTTTACCTCCTTTGCTGAGGGGGAGGGGAGGGCGGGACGAAGGGGGGGGGTATCCATGCATCCACATCATTACCGTACACATACCAACTTTGAAGATAATTACATTGTAAAGTATATAAATCATATGGACCTACACTTACAGCAGTACCCCATGACCATTACCAGTACTATTACTATCAGCAGTACCCCATGACCATTACCAGTACTATTACTATCAGCAGTACCTCATGACCATTACCAGTAGTATTACTATCAGCAGTACCCCATGGCCATTACCAGTAGTATTACTATCAGCAGTACCTCATGGCCATTACCAGTAGTATTACTATCAGCAGTACCCCATGGCCATTACCAGTAGTATTACTATCAGCAGTACCTCATGGCTATTACAAGTAGTATTATTATCAGCAGTACCTCATGGCCATTACCAGTAGTATTACTATCAGCAGTACCCCATGGCCATTACCAGTAGTATTACTATCAGCAGTACCCCATGACCATTACCAGTAGTATTACTATCAGCAGTACCCCATGGCCATTACCAGTAGTATTACTATCAGCAGTACCCCATGACCATTACCAGTAGTATTACTATCAGCAGTACCCCATGGCCATTACCAGTAGTATTACTATCAGCAGTACCCCATTGCCATTACAAGTAGTATTACTATCAGCAGTACCCCATTGCCATTACCAGTAGTATTACTATCAGCAGTACTCCATTACCATTACCAGTAGTATTACTATCAGCAGTACTCCATTGCCATTACCAGTAGTATTACTATCAGCAGTACTCCATTACCATTACCAGTAGTATTACTATCAGCAGTACTCCATTGCCATTACCAGTAGTATTACTATCAGCAGTACTCCATTGCCATTACCAGTAGTATTACTATCAGCAGTACTCCATTACCATTACAAGTAGTATTACTATCAGCAGTACCTCATGGCCATTACCAGTAGTATTACTATCAGCAGTACTCCATTACCATTACAAGTAGTATTACTATCAGCAGTACTCCATTACCATTACAAGTAGTATTACTATCAGCAGTACTCCATTGCCATTACAAGTAGTATTACTATCAGCAGTACCCCATGGCCATTACAAGTAGTATTACTATCAGCAGTACCCCATTGCCATTACAAGTAGTATTACTATCAGCAGTACCCCATTGCCATTACCAGTAGTATTACTATCAGCAGTACTCCATTACCATTACCAGTAGTATTACTATCAGCAGTACTCCATTGCCATTACCAGTAGTATTACTATCAGCAGTACTCCATTACCATTACCAGTAGTATTACTATCAGCAGTACTCCATTGCCATTACCAGTAGTATTACTATCAGCAGTACTCCATTGCCATTACCAGTAGTATTACTATCAGCAGTACTCCATTACCATTACAAGTAGTATTACTATCAGCAGTACCTCATGGCCATTACCAGTAGTATTACTATCAGCAGTACTCCATTACCATTACAAGTAGTATTACTATCAGCAGTACTCCATTACCATTACAAGTAGTATTACTATCAGCAGTACTCCATTGCCATTACAAGTAGTATTACTATCAGCAGTACTCCATTACCATTACAAGTAGTATTACTATCAGCAGTACTCCATTACCATTACAAGTAGTATTACTATCAGCAGTACCCCATGACCATTACCAGTAGTATTACTATCAGCAGTACCCCATGGCCATTACAAGTAGTATTACTATCAGCAGTACCCCATTACCATTACAAGTAGTATTACTATCAGCAGTACCCCATGACCATTACCAGTAGTATTACTATCAGCAGTACCCCATGGCCATTACAAGTAGTATTACTATCAGCAGTACCCCATGGCCATTACCAGTAGTATTACTATCAGCAGTACTCCATGGCCATTACAAGTAGTATTACTATCAGCAGTACTCCATTGCCATTACCAGTAGTATTACTATCAGCAGTACTCCATGGCTATTACCAGTAGTATTACTATCAGCAGTACCCCATGGCCATTACCAGTAGTATTACTATCAGCAGTACTCCATTGCTATTACCAGTAGTATTACTATCAGCAGTACTCCATTACCATTACAAGTAGTATTACTATCAGCAGTACTCCATGGCCATTACAAGTAGTATTACTATCAGCAGTACTCCATTACCATTACAAGTAGTATTACTATCAGCAGTACTCCATTACCATTACAAGTAGTATTACTATCAGCAGTACTCCATTGCCATTACCAGTAGTATTACTATCAGCAGTACTCCATTACCATTACAAGTAGTATTACTATCAGCAGTACTCCATGGCCATTACAAGTAGTATTACTATCAGCAGTACCCCATGGCCATTACAAGTAGTATTACTATCAGCAGTACTCCATTGCCATTACCAGTAGTATTACTATCAGCAGTACTCCATTACCATTACAAGTAGTATTACTATCAGCAGTACCCCATGGCCATTACAAGTAGTATTACTATCAGCAGTACTCCATTACCATTACAAGTAGTATTACTATCAGCAGTACTCCATTACCATTACAAGTAGTATTACTATCAGCAGTACTCCATTGCCATTACCAGTAGTATTACTATCAGCAGTACCCCATGGCCATTACAAGTAGTATTACTATCAGCAGTACTCCATTGCCATTACCAGTAGTATTACTATCAGCAGTACCCCATGGCCATTACCAGTAGTATTACTATCAGCAGTACCCCATGGCCATTACCAGTAGTATTACTATCAGCAGTACCCCATGGCCATTACAAGTAGTATTACTATCAGCAGTACCCCATGGCCATTACCAGTAGTATTACTATCAGCAGTACCCCATGGCCATTACCAGTAGTATTACTATCAGCAGTACCCCATGGCCATTACAAGTAGTATTACTATCAGCAGTACCTCATGGCCATTACAAGTAGTATTACTATCAGCAGTACTCCATTACCATTACAAGTAGTATTACTATCAGCAGATAGAGGTCTTATTAGCGTCTAAAACTATGACAAACATACATCTACACAAACATATTCACTTAATTTGTGTCTGTGTGAATAGTATTTATATTTTATGGTATATATTATGGTATATTGTCCTGTTATTGTGCTTTACCAGGCATGTACAACTTTGTCTTGTGTAAAGTTCCATCATATTTTGTTAGGACATTAATAGGGGTGTAGTTAATTTTAGAGAGTATTTGGAAGATTATTATTTAAGTTAAGAAAGTGAAAACATACCACATTATAAGTCAGTGGAGAATGTAATAACTGAAATTGACTGGTAAAATGTTGAAAAATGAAAGTTTATGGTTGTTTTTACCAGCTACAGGCTGTTATCTACACCCCTATATACACACTTCCTAAACTACCTTCATACCCAGTGGGGGATTTATTTATATTTTATAGTCAGCCCTGATGATTGACCAGTTATTTAGATGCAAGATTTTATGTCAGTAATCAATTTAATAGTGTACAAGATAAACAGATGAATAGCTGATGTTTTTATAATTCTGAGGTCAAATGCAATTATAGCATTTGACCTTAATTATGCTAGATGAACAAATTAGAACTAAAATGTCAGCTTAGTTCTCACTCGGGTACATTACGGTCTGTGATTGTGTATAAAAACAATAATATGGTTAAAAGATAAGATAGCATCTCCTAAACGCTATGAAATTAACACCAGTCTTCACTACATAATATTCTTTTGAATGCTAGTGAAAAGTTTTTCTGTATGCAAAATTTGATGATGACGTCATCATTTAAATGTCAAAAACTGCACGTTTTGGAACTATCAAAACCGGGAGGACAAAGACTCCAGAAATCGCCGAATTGAGACATTATACATTATTTTCGATTGTTATGTTACAATATCTAGGTAGAAAGAAATTTCTAAATTAATCATATTTTAGTAAATTTGATGTTGAAGTTACCATTGTTATGCAAATATAGGTAAAAAATAAAGATAATTAGTCATACAACGAAAATGATTAATTTAGAAATTTCTTTTTACCTAGATATTGTAGCATAACAATCGAAAATAATGTATAATGTCTCAATATGGCGATTCCTGGAGTCTTTGTCCTCCCGATTTTGATAGTTCCAAAACATGCAATTTTTGATACTTAAATGATGACGTCATCATCAAATTTTGCATACAGAAAACAATTTCACTAGCATTCAAAAGAATATTATGTAGTGAAGGACTGGTGTTAATTTCATAGTGTTTAGGAGATGCTATCTTACCTTTTAACCATATTATTGTTTGTATACACAATCACAGACCGTAATGTACCCGAGCATATGTAGAGTGTATGGAGCAGAAGTCATGGTGATGACCAAGAAATTGAATGGTAAGATTTCTATGACGTACCTCGGAGTAAAAATTTTATTTCCGGTGATAAGAGAATTCCTACATTTCCATGAATTACTTGTACTAAAGTAAATAACAGTAACAAAATAATGTGTATTTTTTTTGTGACTATTCACAGGTGGTATCATTAACTGAAGTCTTTGGTCCTGTTATTATCATGATTTTACTTGGAACTGTCCACTCACAAGTAGTTTCTACTAACTTTGCAAGACCAACCTCGCCAAGAAGTAAAAGAAGAAGGTGAGACTGCAACAATAAACAAAGTATTAGTGTGATAGAAACATTCCATATTAGGAGACAGTTGTACTCTGTGGACAATACATGAATATGTGACAGTGTACTTGGGGCTCCAAATATATGGGTATGTGTACCTAGGGGTCAAAATGTAACATACATATGGACAGATGTACCTAGGGGATCAAATTATAGATGTACATGGATAGGTGTACTTAGGGGGTCAAAAAATAATAATAATAATAATGTTGTATAGTGCTTTCCCACACTGTGCTCAAAGTGCTTTACAATTATTACCCCTGGCATAGATCTATAGTGGCACAACGGCCCTTTACTTCCTCAACTCCCTTGAGAACCTACAATCCAGTGCAGCCTCTATAAGTGCATAGGATTATTAAAAGCAGTCACATTTCAATCTCTAACCTACCAGGTCCCCAATTATACAGCTAGCTGGGTTGACTGAGGCACAGTCGTGATTCAAATCTTACCCAAGGACTTTAGCCATTCAGAAACAAATGGCAGCGACAGGGCTTGAACATGCAACCTTCAGATTCAAAGCTGGCCACTCCAACCATTTGCCCATTATTACTCAACATATACATGTACCATATGTGTGTGTGTGTGTGTGTGTGTGTGTGCAAGGACAGCCATACTTAAGGGGTTCAAGATATACCATATGTATGATCAGGTGTACATAGGGGTCAAAACACACCTTATCCTTGCACAGGAGTTCATAGTAGTTGAGTATACACTA
This sequence comes from Glandiceps talaboti, assembly GCF_964340395.1. Lineage (NCBI taxonomy): Eukaryota > Metazoa > Hemichordata > Enteropneusta > Spengelidae > Glandiceps > Glandiceps talaboti. Next base: position 1,094,927 of record NC_135561.1, on the reverse strand, counting down.
CATGTACAGTATGTTGTAGAAATAGTGGCATACAGAGATTCAAGGTCAAACTTTACCCAAATATTCACAAGACATATCGCAATATACATGTTGGTATTGTGTGACTTACATTATGACACATGGAAGTCCATTCAACTGTGATGCATGGGTGACAGATTTCTGTAGATATTGTCATGCATAATAATATTAATGTTTAGTATTGATTTGTACCAAAAAGATGCGATGGTGCTGTCTTCTAGAAATGAACAGTCCGGCATCTAAATGTATATTTGGTAAACCATCGTAGCAAAGTAAACTTGTTAAAATTGTTACCTGAAATTTAGTTTTTTCTTACTTTCAGAAAGCTGAGACGGAAGAGTTACTCTAAAAGAGAAAGCCATACTGGTTCAACCAATGAAAGTACTGCTTTAGAGTCTAGTTATGAAGGGTATCCTAGCAACGCTGTCAGATCAAAACACAATCTCAATTCAGAAAGGAGCCAACACTCTCATCAACAACAGCCACAAGCAAAGAGGAAAATGGACCTTGAAAGTTGTGCTGAGGAGACTAAAAAACCTGAAGTGGAACATACAATTTGTGAAAAAGAACAAAATGAAACTGAACACAGTAGTGAAAGCAAAGAAGAAAACAGTACAGAGAAAAAGGATGAAAAATTAAAAGATTTGAAGTATATGAAAAAGAGTGATGAAGATGAAATTACTGGCTGTAGTACAGAGGACATGACTGTGTTGAATACACCAGTGGAAAACCTAGACATTGCTGGTAATATCATAATAATCAACCAAACTGATTTAGAGGAGGGAGAATCTAGATCAAACGAAGACATCCCAAAATCTAATGTAGATGAAAAACTTAATGAGTTGATTCAAAAGTCTTATGAAGAGAAAGAAAAGGATAATGTAGAAGTAGTAGACATTGATGTACATGTCAGTAAGAAAAAAACGGATTCACTTCTGGAACATGTCAAACCAGCAGAAGAAAGTCAAGATTATATTGCTTCAGAAGAAGAAAGAATTATTAGTCATTCAGCGAGGGCAGGTGAGAGATAAAGTGATTTAATCTGATTGATAAATGTATTGATTGATTTCTTCCTTTGGTTCATTGATAGATAGATTGATTGATTGATTGATTGATTGATTGATTTGGCCCATGATTCATCAATGGATACATTGTTTGTTTGATTGATTGTTTGATTGATTGATTGATGAGGAAATTGCGAAGTGAAAAGTTTTTCCTTGCAAGATAGTTGTTGTATCTGAATGATAGCATCTACATTGTACATGTACCCTTAAAAGAAGCAGCATTGTAATTTGCTCTATATTTACAAATACTATATTTAGTATGTATAAGTCATGCTTGCATTTGTATGTGAAGAAACAAAGTGAAAATATGAGTAAAACTGACCTTCCAGGCTGTTATCTTATGTTATTGTTAAAGCCATGATTCAATCCCAGGTTCTCACATTAGTATTATCTTATCAATAGAGCCATGTGGATTTCATTGGATTATTCTATTGTTCTGGACCAACTTTTACTACAGTTTTGTCAGACAACATATGTATTACTCCTTATCAAAATTGGGATTTAATTCTGTGCAGCTTTCAGTCCTTAGTCTTGCTGCTAGGGCTATTCTGCTCACTGTGAAGGTGACCAAAGGTCGCTAGTGAGGATGATAGCCCGACCCTTGTATTGTATCAGAAGAAAACTCCAGGTCTAGCAGCTAGACTAAGTCCTTCTGTGGTAGAGGGAATGAAGTTTGATCTGTCCTAATATCTAGTAACATGATTATGAAGTCATTGACAGTAACTTAGAAGTACAATGCAGTGTGTAGTAAAGCTGTACATGTATACATTTTAGTACAGATGTGAAGATTCATAATTTCTATTTAGGTTTGAGACGACGTCGTGTTAAAGAAGACAAGTCTGGCAAACCTGTAGCTAAGAAAGACTACATTCCCATTGAGGAAGAAGAAAGAAAGAATGAAGAAATGCAGAGAATAAATGGTAGAGTGAAGACTCTAAGAGTTCCACCTTACAAGAAGGACTACGGTACTTACAGTTCAGGAGACTCAGATATTGATACTAACCCACCGGATACACCACCTCCTGATCAGGTAAGGACAATGGCCTCTTAGTTGCTAGGGACTCTGATACTAGTTGCTAGGGACTCTGATACTAACCCACCGGATACACCACCTCCTGATCAGGTAAGGACAATGGCCTCTTAGTTGCTAGGGACTCTGATACTAGTTGCTAGGGATTCTGATACTAGTTGCTAGGAACTCTGATACTAGTTGCTAGGAACTCTGATACTAGTTGCTAGGGACTCTGATACTAGTTGCTAGGGACTCTGATACTAGTTGCTAGGGATTCTGGTACTAGTTGCTAGGAACTCTGATACTAACCTATTGGATACACCACCTCCAGATCAGGTAAGGACAATGACCTTAGTTGCTAGGGACTCTGATCCTAGTTGCTAGGGACTCTGATATTAGTTGCTAGGGACTCTGATACTAACTCACTAGATACACCACTTATGATCAGGTACATGTACATGTACATGTATGTTATAATCAGTGCTTGTAATACAAACACACTGCATTGCAACACAAAAAATTACTTTTCATTGGACAAAATATTTTGAACGTTTCTTATTCTAAGTAAAAATCTAACACCTCCTGTGTGTAGTTATGTGTATGTATGCGTGGTGACCCCATATTTTCTTTTTAATTTCTAAAAGTATAATACACTAAAAATCACATTTGATCAAATTCTCATTACTTTTAATGTTACATATCAACCATTGATGTGTGACATCCCCCCCCCCCCCCCCCCCCCCCCCCCAAGCCTCCTCATCAGACAGTTTGAATTGGATTATTGTTTGAACCCTGCATGTTGTATTATTTCACACAGGGTCACAGTCACATGTTTTTACGTAAGAGAGAGTCTGACATGGAAGAGCACAGTTGGACAGATACTGCAGAGGATCCGTCCGAAACAGAATCTGATACATCCACTGAGGAAACAGATAATGAGAATGCACAGATAGAAGATGAAGAGGAGCACATAGATGCAGAATCTAATATTCCAGTCATCATTAATTCATCTATCACTGTCACTGATAGAGGTAATGAAGATAAGGAGTTCATTATCTAAGTCATCAGTGGTTTAATCGTGTTATCTAACAGAAATAACAGAGATAGGGAGTTCATTATCTAAGTCATCAGTGGTTTAATCATGTTATCTAACAAAAATAACAGAGATAGGGAGTTCATTATCTAAGTCATCAGTGGTTTAATCATGTTATCTAACAGAAATAACAGAGATAGGGAGTTCATTATCTAAGTCATCAGTGGTTTAATCGTGTTATCTAACAGAAATAACAGAGATAGGGAGTTCATTATCTAAGTCATCAGTGGTTTAATCGTGTTATCTAACAGAAATAACAGAGATAGGGAGTTCATTGTCTATCAAATCAAATACAAGTTGAATGTACCCAACCTCTTTTCAAACAATCTATGGGAATGTTGACATGGAAAGACATGTAAATAGAGAATACATTATTCTATATTTGAAACTAAATACTTGTATTTTCTTAATTTCAGTGACCGTCAGAGTTTGGGATCGAAATGAATGCAAGAAAACTGACCTATCTATGTTAGAGATAAGTAGTTTAATTCTTAACAAAGTGAATAATACAAGAGTCAATCTGGACTACGTATTCTTTGGTATTGTGTTTTCATCAATCATTGCCATTCTACCTATGTCTCACCGTTTCCATGGCAGCAAAACCACTGAAGTTACAATAAATACACTGTCTTGGGCATGGTTGATAAATATTTTGAAAGGCACGTTTGGATCAACTTGGAGGTAAGTTGTAAGAAATCACAAAGATGTTGACTTAGATAGGAAATGTTTGTATACTTGTAAAAACATCCTGTTGGAAACAATTGATGACATATACAGGCAAAGCCACATAGTTTGACTATGTACATGTAATCACCACAATGATTTGATATATAGACAAATGCTCTCAACATTGCTGTATTCAAAGCTACAGTTACAATAACTCAACCTACATAGATAGGTGTAAGTCCATCAAGGCATCTGTCTCTTTGTGATTGGCTGATACATTCTATCGACGTTGATTCAGGTCAAGTGGCAACATTACCTGATACAGCTGGTAGATTTAGTGTCTAGTTTAGGATTAATGTGACTGTTTTGTGGCTGATGCATCATTAAAATTTACATATTAAATTCAAATGTCAAAGCAGCTGTGAAGAAGATATGGTTGACATCCACCAGGCTATAATACAGACACAATCACATTGAATACTATAAAACACAATTACATCAGAAAAGAACCACCAAGACATCATTTGATAAAACCATACACAACAATATTGTTACTGTTTAATTGATTATTGCCTATTTCATTCCAGAGTTCAGCTTGTGGTTCTTGTTGCCATTGCTGAGAGGTTTCTTCTAGGATGTTTATTTTTCTTTCTGTTGGCAGTAGCTGAAAGGACTTACAGACAGGTGAGGGATAGAGAGGCTCTAGATGTCTTCACAAAAGATGTTATAGATCTAATTTATAATAGACTGACAAGGGATTGGTCTATAGTGGGATCTATAACTTATAATAGACTGACAAGGGATTGGTCTATAGTGGGATCTATAACTTATAATAGACTGACAAGGGATTGGTCTATAGTGAGATCTATAATGTATATACTGACAAGAGATGGGTCTATAGTGAGATCTATAATGTATATACTGACAAGAGATGGGTCTATAGTGAGATCTATAATGTATAGACTGACAAGGGATGGTTGATGGTTGATGCTAGTTGAATACAAAACATGGTACACACACAAACCTCAGATATATTTTTTACTCACAATCTTTGTAATGACTGTGTATTTTTCGCGACTTCTATTCTGTACAGAGATTTCTTCTTGCCAAATACTTTGGTCATGTGACGTCAGCCAGGAAAGCCCGGAAATCTGATATACCTCATTTCCGTCTGAATAAAGTCAGGAATATCAAAACATGGCTTTCTCTTAGGTCCTACCTCAAGGTATGTAGTATACAGATACACAGATAAACAAAGGTATAAATTCAGTGTATGTGTGTCTCTGTGTGTGTGTGTGTATGTGTGTGTGCGTGTGTGTGCGTATGTGTGTATGTGTCTGCTTGCTGTGTTTGTTTGTCTCTGCCTGTCTGTCTCTGTCTCTGCCTGTCTGTCTCTGTCTCTGTCTCTGTCTGTCTGTCTGTCTCTCTCTCTCTCTCTCTCTCTCTCTTTCTCTCTCTCTCTCTCTCTCTCTCTCTCTCTCTCTCTCTCTCTCTCTCTCTTTCTCTCTCTCTCCTCAACATGAGCTATGAGCCAATAAGTTAATTATCACTCATATGGATGGAATATTAAAAGTTAATTAATAGATTTACAGTTTAGAGAGTGTAACCATGGCAATGTTTTTTTCTTTGTTAATCAATCAGAGACGAGGTCCACTGAGATCCATAGATGTAATAGTGTCGTCAGCATTCTTATTGGCATTATCATTGGTATCACTACTTTGTGTACAGGTGAGATAAATATTGACAATATATAACTGATTACAAACTTGATTATACCATGCGCGAGCCAAGTTGAACAAAAAATATGGAATATATACTCTGGTCATTCTATGTCACGACAACCGTGTCTACATCAGTGGTTCTGCTGTGTTTGAAATATGAGTCAAAATGTTCAAATTACCAATACTTTCCCTAATTTTTCTTTGATATTACTGGTGCTGGTATAATTATGTTATTCTCCAATATTTTTCTTCATTCAGCCGAAAAATACTCGTGACTTAAGAGGTTGTCACTACTTGTCTTTCAAGTCGTAGTGACAAAGACCCCTTAGGTCACTCATATTTTCCTTGGCTGAATGAAGAAATATATTTGGGTACTAACATCTAATTATCCCAAGTTTCTTTTAATTTATTTGTTTTGAAAGTGTACACCTTGGTTTGTGAAAGTGTACACCATAGCTTGTGAAAGTGTACACCATAGCTTGTGAAAGTGTACACCTTGGCTTGTGAAAGTGTACACCATAGCTTGTGAAAGTGTACACCATAGCTTGTGAAAGTGTACACCATAGCTTGTGAAAGTGTACACCTTGGCTTGTGTGCAAGGTACATGTAATAATGTATCATATACAGAAGTAAGACACTAACGTGAATCAATTTCTGTTATAAACAATTCACTTTTTTAGTTATTGAGAGATAGTGGTACATTTTTGTCCAACCTATACAACTGGGAATTAGTGGCTTGGTGTTTGTTTCTTGGAGTGTTCCTACTACGATTTATGACACTGGGTAGAAAAATAAACAAGAAATACAAACATCAAAACACATCAGCTCTACTTACAGAACAGGTGAGAATTGACTTTTGACTTCTCAAGTCAGTTATTTCTTACAAGTATTGGTTTTGAAAACTACTTGTTATTGATTCATAGAAGTGCACTCCTGTATAAATTTTGAATCAATTTCAATAATTGTTGAGGGGAGAACAAGCTATATTCATTGTAACTTTGTTACAAGCCGTGGAAAAAGACCAATTTGTTAGCTAGTTTGTGATAAGCAGGAATGAGACAAAATTCATTCAAAGACATACAATGTAATTTAGTGCTTAGTAATTTATGAAAACATAAACACCACAGGGGCCTGGACCCCATAACTCTGTTTATTGATAGAACATTACATATTGTAAATTGAATACAATTATTACTATTACTTTATAACTTCTATTGATATAAACCAATATAATAACTAGACCTAATTGAAGGGTTGTTACTAACTATACAAATGTACCTACACACTTCTTCTTTCAGATTAATCTGTATTTACATATGGAGCAGAAACCTCACAAGAAGGAGGAGTTAATGCTAGCCAATCATGTCTTGACGCTGGCCGTCAAGTTATTGAATGTAAGACTACAACAAAATATTCCATAATGACTACTTTGTATCTATATAGTTTTCCATTTGAATGTTGCAGGAGTATGGGTCTTATATTATCTGTTGAATCACGTATGAATCTTTTCAAAAACCAAAATTTGTTAAACAGCTCAGAATGGCACATCTAAGGGTATACGTGTACACGTTCAGTATCTGTTTAGTTACTTGTTTTAAGGGTATTTCTCTTGCCTATGGTTTCCTTTGTAGTACAAGTTACTAGTAACTAAACGGAAGCATACATTATAGTTTTCCAAAGTTGTGATGTAGAATGTCAATAGTTTACAAGTATTCTTGGACTAGGATTAGATACATTTGTACATCTTGGGCTAGGATTAGATACATTTGTACATCTTGGGCTAGGATTAGATACATTTGTACATCTTGGACTAGGATTAGATACATTTGTACATCTTGGGCTAGGATTAGATACATTTGTACATCTTGGGCTAGGATTAGATACATTTGTACATCTTGGGCTAGGATTAGATACATTTGTACATCTTGGGCTAGGATTAGATACATTTGTACATCTTGGGCTAGGATTAGATACATTTGTACATCTTGGGCTAGGATTAGATACATTTGTGTATCTTTATTCTATGGCTTCACTGATAAGATAACATTGATGCAAGAACCTGGGATTGAAACACCGACCTTTAAGTCCCATTTACTGACATACATGAGAGCTATGCTAGTGTTACAAATCTGACAGCAGTTTCCTTCTTTTTACACAGGAGCTAGAAAGTCCATTCAAGATATCCGGTCTAGCTATGAATCCATTGCTGTACAATATCACTAGGGTGGTTGTCTTATCTGCATTCTCAGGTGTTATGACTGAAATGTTAGGATTCAAACTAAAGGTGAGTTCATCTATATCAACATTGTCATGTGACAGGAAGTGATGTCACAAGTCATTTGATATGACATCAGAAGTCACATATAGGACATCAGAGATTTGGAGTGCAAAAGTAACAATTAGCACAGAATTTGATGTATAAGTTATATAACATCCAATGCATAGATTTAATTCTACGTTAGACAGATGAAGTGTGGGTATCTATTATGTGAATCATATGGCTATATTAAGCATTATCCAGGTGGACAGCATCCAATATTTACACTAAAATAGTAAAAATGTCGAAGTGAAATATGCAGGTAGATCATAAACCAGTATACTTTCTGTCAGCTATAGTACAGGTAGAGAACATCATGTTACAGCAGGTAGATTTAGTATGTCAAACAGACAGTCAATCTATAGTACAGGTAGAGAACATCATGTTACAGCAGGTAGATTTAGTATGTCAAACAGGCAGTCAATCTCCACTTACCAGGAGCACTATCCCGGTGAACAGCGTCTTTACACATAAAGTGACGTGTATTTGCTAGGTGAAGAGTTCACATGCAAGATTGCTACTTTATAGGTACATGTGTTGTATTCTTATCAAATAAAGTTTGATGCTCTATCATTAAATCCACAATGTTTATATTTTAGTGAATTTTATTTTTTTTCTTTTATTTTAGCTTTGGAAGATTAAAGCTTGACCCCTTTAGATATGGCAGCTTGCTTCATATGTATAACATAAATTGAAGAGTTGGACAAGACAGGAGGAAAGACGATGACTGTGTTTTCATTGCAAGAATACATGTTACATTGGTGGACTGTTAGTATTATTACCTGACTTGGGGTTTCATTGACACAGTGTTTGTAACACTAACAGTATAGGTTTCATTGAGGGTCAAAGACTCTTTGTAAAATTACCAAAGTGTAGGTTTCATTGATGAACTGTTAGTAACATTACTACAGTACAGGTTTCATTGGTCAACCATTTGTAACATTAACAGAGTGTAGGTTTCATTGATGAACTGTTAGTAACATTACTACAGTACAGGTTTCATTGGTCAACCATTTGTAACATTAACAGAGTGTAGGTTTCATTGACAGGTTGTTTGTAATGTTACCAATGTGTATGTTTCATTGATAGACTGTTGGTAACATTACCAGAGTGTAGGTTTCGTTGACAACTGTTTTAACATTAACAGAGTGTAGGTTTCATTGATGGGTTGTTTTTAACACTAACAGAGTGTAGGTTTCATTGATGAACTGTTAGTAACATTACTACAGTACAGGTTTCATTGGTCAACCATTTGTAATATTAATGGAGTGTAGGTTTCATTGATGGGTTGTTTTTAACACTAACAGAGTGTAGGTTTCATTGATGAACTGTTAGTAACATTACTACAGTACAGGTTTCATTGGTCAACCATTTGTAACATTAACAGAGTGTAGGTTTCATTGATGGATTGTTTTTAACATTAACAGAGTGTAGGTTTCATTGACGGACTATTTTAACATGACTAGGGTGTAGATTTCATTGATTGATCTATTGTAACATTACTAGAGTATGGGTTTCATTGGTAGATTATTGTAACATTACAAGAGTGTAGGTTTCATTGACAAATTGTTTGTAACATTACCAGACGAAGTTTGAAAATACATAATTCATGGGGTATATTACCTGGTGAAGAGTATCTTGACAGAGTTACTTGTATATTTACATGGCCTACATGTACTTAATGAATATACATATTATATATAGTGTGTTATATTAACAATGTCATATCAGTAAGTAAGATATTTGGTAAACCTTAGCATTTCATAGGTATAAATATAAACATGTGTAAAACACATATGAATTCTTTCACAGATATAGTGTATCACATAGATGCGTATAGCACACATGCTTGTGTAATATTGTCAATGTTCATTTAGATGTGTCTGGCATGTGTGTAATGTCACAAAAAGGACAAAGTTACAAGTTAACTGGCACCCAAAGATTTGTGTGTGTGGCAGTTATTGTTATCGTTCCATTACACAATTCCTAGCTTTCCTCTTGCCATCACTACAGGGTACTAGTCAAAGTGTGTACTAGAAACTGTATATGAGATTTTAATATGTTACGAATGTGGCAGGAGAGTTTTGTCATTGTACCTTACTTAAATTTGTAATGTGTGCCCATCAGTGTGAGCTCTAAGAAAAGGGGGTCGGGGTGGGGGGGGGGGGGGGGGGGGTGGGTGGGTTTGGGAATTGTTGTGTTACAAGAAACTGCTGTGCATGAGTGACACATAAAATTAGAGGGCATACTAGTGCCAATTACAATAGGATATTAGCCTATACATACTGTAGTTATGTCAGTTTATTGTCTAATGGACTACTTTGTTGTTGTAATTTATGTAACATTTATAGAAAAACCTTAATTGTTTACTACTTATCTAATGCATTACCATGGCAACCATACTATCATTGAAGTAAACACACACTAATGCTCTCTTAGTTGTACATGGTAGACTATAGACATAGCAGACTATAGATATGGTAGACCAGAGATGGTAGACCATAGATATGATAGAATATAGATATGGTAGACTATATGATAGAATATAGATATGATAGACTATACATGATAGAATATAGATATGATAGACTATGTATATTGTAGACTAGACTATAGACATGGTAGACTATACACATGGCAGACTATAGATATTGTCCTCACATATTAGTCTACCCCTTTCAGAAAGAACAGACTGATGTGGATGGAACAGCATGGCATATCTTTAGTCTAAGTAGCCAATGGAAGTAGATGAATGCCAATGGTTGTATTATTACTGTAAATACTGTAAGTCACAAGATATCAAGTTAAAAGTGTCAACACTTGAGAAAAAACTTATTATTAGAGTATTATAGAGATGCCACTTTACTTTGAGTGTACAAACATGATTGTAGAGATGCCACTTTACTGTGGATGTACAAACATGATTGTAGAGATGCCACTTTACTTTGAGTGTACAAACATGATTGTAGAGATGCCACTTTACTGTGGATGTACAAACATGATTGTAGAGATGCCACTTTACTGTGGATGTACAAACATGATTGTAGAGATGCCACTTTACTGTGGATGTACAAACATGATTGTAGAGATGCCACTTTACTGTGGATGTACAAACATGATTGCAGAGATGCCACTCTACTTTGAGTGTGCAAACATTGCAGAGATGCCACTTTACTGTGGATATACAAACTTCACAGCCCATTGATAGCTTATGCCATTATGTTGCAATGATACTTTCAGTTTTGTATCTGTCCTAGCTTGTTGAAAGTCTGCCTGCCATCGTCATAACTTTGACGTAATACTAAAGTTAAACCAAAGAGTAACATTTGCCATCATTTTGAAAATAATATTGGTTAGCAAAGTAAACAAGAAAGAGTATTTAAATTTATTTTTTTTGATGTTTAGTTCTATTGCCAAAGTAGGAAAAGTAAATAATACTTTGTAGTGTAGAAAATTTGTTTAAAAAATTTAAAAAAGAAAGAAAAAATAGTGATCTTGAAATAGAATTGCATTATAACCAAGAACATGCAAAGCGTGAACTTGCCAAATTTTGTTGGAATTTTTAGTTTACTGAGAGTCCAAGACACAGAGATATATCTATAGACAGTGTGCTGTGGTTTGATAGTATGACTTCGTATTGTAGCTTTGAATTTGATATGACCAAAAAAAAAACTTAAGTGTTATATTTTGTATTTTTGGTTGAAGTGTTTGATTTTATCTTTTAGACCAAAAAATGTAAATATTTTTATTTTTGCTCCATATGCCTTATTTGATGCTTGCTAAGATTTAAGTTGTATATTCTTTACCATGTCTCAAATGCTACTTTTTGTAAATGCTGAACAAGAGAAACTTGCAGCACAGATATGATTGTTAAATATGCCATATACCAGTTATCAGAAAAACAAAAGCATATACAGTTTGGCCACTAGGGGTGCTGTCTTGAAGCAGCTTTTGCCAGGATCAGTAGGAGGACGATAAAGCCTTCTTTTGAAAAAATCATCATTTCCAAGTATTTCACAGCAAAACTTGGTTGTATTCTCATCCAGTGAAAACATTCTGCCAACTTTGTTTTTAGATCTTGTCATATTCAGGAATTCAGTTGTTGTTAGTTAAATTTTTGACTGCTTTCTGTACTGTCATGTGATTTTAGCCCTTATTTTCCATGTATTAGGCTGCCCTCTTGTGACAAGTTTTGAAAATGACTAAAGTGAGTAACTAGAATATGGTGTATCGAATGAGTATCTTATGTATTAATAGGTACTTGTAAATTGATCATGCTAAACACAAACTGCCTACTTTTTTATTAGTTAATATACCAACCACAAGCAGCCTGTGTTGATAGGTTATACTATCAGCCACAAACAGCCCACATGTAGCCTGTGTAAGTTAGTATACTAGCCACACACAGCCCACATTTAGCCTGTGTAAGTTAGTATACTAGCCACATACAGCTTAAATTTAGAAGTTGATATTATGCTAGTCGTGAACAGCCTGCATTTTAGTGTCAAAATGTTATCTTGCCCATAGAATGTAACTTCACTGTCCAGTGAATTCTATTTATTCAGTACTATTGTGATGTGCTCTTTGACAATTTTCAGAAATCAATTTATTCATCCATCCATCAAAACCTATGTTTGATGTCCACTGTATACCCAGGTGTGCATTGTATTTTATGCAAATATCTTTACATGTGTCTGTCAATGAATAATTTAACGATAAAACATTATTTAGATTGAACAGTATTTATTTGCCATGTTTTGCCATGTTTTGTGTCACTATCTTTTCAACACGGTGACTGAACACGCTGGCAGCTATAAAAACATTAATTCTACCAACTTCATTTATTTGTAGTATAGGTTAATTGCTACATTTCTTATAAAGATAGAGCCAATGGCGTTTTAGCACAACTGTACAGTTTTTCAAAATGTTTATCCACATGCTGACCCCATGTTAGGTATAGGTGTTCATTTGCTGAATGATTATCCAGTTGCCTATCCAACCCTGTTATCTTTCTGCCCAATCTGTTCTGTAGTTTTGGAATTAAAGATTTTTGACCAAAAAGACACATTTTTAGCTCTAATTTGCATATCACTGATGGGATCATCATGTCATGAACAATTACACCCTTATGAATGTTCCCACAAAATATCAGACCGATCTGCCCAGTAGTTTTTGAGTTTAAGTTTTTTGACCAAAAATCACACACCGGTGGTTAGATCATTTTGATTTGAACAATTTCCCAACTTATTATTTCAACAACAGTTATTATTATTAAGTAAAGGATTTTACAGAATTCATTTAATTCTAAGTTTGCCGTGCTTTTTTTTTGTGAATAGCTTTTCAAAGGTGTGACTGATTTATTTTTTAATGACAGTTATTAAGTCATTGTTCTACTGAATTCATAATTATCTAGGCTTGCAGTGTTGTGTGTAAATATCTTTACAATTGTGTGCCTAGGAGTGTTTTTGGTTTGTGATGACAATATAGAGTCCATCCATAGATATAATGGAAGAGTACAACAAACACAGCCAAAATATTGCATTAAAGGTGTGATATTATTTATTGGAAATAATCTTATTAAAGTTTATCAATAAATTAACCTTACAGCTATATTATGATTTTTGTATGGAGTCTTTGTGTGTTACTGCAATGTGCATACATTGGTAACCGTATGGAAGTGAGTTACACTTGTCTAGCTTTGGTACCGGTATGGAAGTGAGTTACACTTGTCTAGCTTTGGTACCGGTATGGAAGTGAGTTACACTTGTCTAGCTTTGGTACCGGTATGGAAGTGAGTTACACTTGTCTAGCTTTGGTACCGGTATGGAAGTGAGTTACACTTGTCTAGCTTTGGTACCGGTATGGAAGTGAGTTACACTTGTCTAGCTTTGGTACCGGTATGGAAGTGAGTTACACTTGTCTAACTTTGGTACCTGTATGGAAGTGAGTTACACTTGTCTAGCTTTGGTACCGGTATGGAAGTGAGTTACACTTGTCTAGCTTTGGTACCGGTATGGAAGTGAGTTACAGTGTCTAGCTTTGGTACCGGTATGGAAGTGAGTTACACTTGTCTAGCTTTGGTACCCGTATGGAAGTGAGTTACACTTGTCTAGCTTTGGTACCGGTATGGAAGTGAGTTACACTTGTCTAGCTTTGGTAACGGTATGGAAGTGAATTACACTTGTCTAGCTTTGGTAACGGTATGGAAATGAGTTACACTTGTCTAGCTTTGGTACCAGTATGGAAGTGAGTTACACTTGTCTAGCTTTGGTACCGGTATGGAAGTGATTTACACTTGTCTAGCTTTGGTACCCGTATGGAAGTGAGTTAAACTTGTCTAGCTTTGGTACCGGTATAGAAGTGAGTTACACTTGTCTAGCTTTGGTACCCTTATGGAAGCGAATTACACTTGTCTAGCTTTGGTACCCTTATGGAAGCGAATTACACTTGTCTAGCTTTGGTACCCGTATGGAAGTGAGTTAAACTTGTCTAGCTTTGGTACCGGTATGGAAGTGAGTTAAACTTGTCTAGCTTTGGTACCGGTATGGAAGTGAGTTAAACTTGTCTAGCTTTGGTACCCGTATGGAAGTGAGTTACACTTGTCTAGCTTTGGTACCGGTATGGAAGTGAGTTACACTTGTCTAGCTTTGGTACCCGTATGGAAGTGAGTTACACTTGTCTAGCTTTGGTACCGGTATGGAAGTGAGTTACACTTGTCTAGCTTTGGTACCCGTATGGAAGTGAGTTACACTTGTCTAGCTTTGGTAACGGTATGGAAGTGAGTTACACTTGTCTAGCTTTGGTAACGGTATGGAAGCGAATTACACTTGTCTAGCTTTGGTACCCGTATGGAAGTGAGTTACACTTGTCTAGCTTTGGTACCGGTATGGAAGTGAGTTACACTTGTCTAGCTTTGGTACCTGTATGGAAGTGAGTTACACTTGTCTAGCTTTGGTACCGGTATGGAAGTGAGTTAAACTTGTCTAGCTTTGGTAACGGTATGGAAGTGAGTTACACTTGTCTAGCTTTGGTAACGGTATGGAAGTGAGTTACACTTGTCTAGCTTTGGTACCGGTATGGAAGTGAGTTACACTTGTCTAGCTTTGGTACCCGTATGGAAGTGAGTTACACTTGTCTAGCTTTGGTACCGGTATGGAAGTGAGTTACACTTGTCTAGCTTTGGTACCGGTATAGAAGTGAGTTACACTTGTCTAGCTTTGGTACCGGTATGGAAGTGAGTTACACTTGTCTAGCTTTGGTAACGGTATGGAAGCGAATTACACTTGTCTAGCTTTGGTACCCGTATGGAAGTGAGTTACACTTGTCTAGCTTTGGTACCGGTATGGAAGTGAGTTACACTTGTCTAGCTTTGGTACCTGTATGGAAGTGAGTTACACTTGTCTAGCTTTGGTACCGGTATGGAAGTGAGTTAAACTTGTCTAGCTTTGGTAACGGTATGGAAGTGAGTTACACTTGTCTAGCTTTGGTAACGGTATGGAAGTGAGTTACACTTGTCTAGCTTTGGTAACGGTATGGAAGTGAGTTACACTTGTCTAGCTTTGGTACCCTTATGGAAGCGAATTACACTTGTCTAGCTTTGGTACCCGTATGGAAGTGAGTTAAACTTGTCTAGCTTTGGTACCGGTATGGAAGTGAGTTACACTTGTCTAGCTTTGGTACCGGTATGGAAGTGAGTTACACTTGTCTAGCTTTGGTAACGGTATGGAAGTGAGTTACACTTGTCTAGCTTTGGTAACGGTATGGAAGTGAGTTACACTTGTCTAGCTTTGGTAACGGTATGGAAGTGAGTTACACTTGTCTAGCTTTGGTACCCTTATGGAAGCGAATTACACTTGTCTAGCTTTGGTACCCGTATGGAAGTGAGTTAAACTTGTCTAGCTTTGGTACCGGTATGGAAGTGAGTTACACTTGTCTAGCTTTGGTACCGGTATGGAAGTGAGTTACACTTGTCTAGCTTTGGTACCAGTATGGAAGTGAGTTACACTTGTCTAGCTTTGGTACCCGTATGGAAGTGAGTTACACTTGTCTAGCTTTGGTACCAGTATGGAAGTGAGTTACACTTGTCTAGCTTTGGTACCGGTATGGAAGTGAGTTACACTTGTCTAGCTTTGGTACCAGTATGGAAGTGAGTTACACTTGTCTAGCTTTGGTACCCGTATGGAAGTGAGTTACACTTGTCTAGCTTTGGTACCCGTATGGAAGTGAGTTACACTTGTCTAGCTTTGGAACCGGTATGGAAGTGAGTTACACTTGTCTAGCTTTGGTACCAGTATGGAAGTGAGTTACACTTGTCTAGCTTTGGTACCGGTATGGAAGTGAGTTACACTTGTCTAGCTTTGGTACCTGTATGGAAGTGAGTTACACTTGTCTAGCTTTGGTACTCGTATGGAAGTGAGTTACACTTGTCTAGCTTTGGTACCGGTATGGAAGTGAGTTAAACTTGTCTAGCTTTGGTAACGGTATGGAAGTGAGTTACACTTGTCTAGCTTTGGTAACGGTATGGAAGTGAGTTACACTTGTCTAGCTTTGGTAACGGTATGGAAGTGAGTTACACTTGTCTAGCTTTGGTACCCTTATGGAAGCGAATTACACTTGTCTAGCTTTGGTACCCGTATGGAAGTGAGTTACACTTGTCTAGCTTTGGTACCGGTATGGAAGTGAGTTACACTTGTCTAGCTTTGGTACCGGTATGGAAGTGAGTTAAACTTGTCTAGCTTTGGTAACGGTATGGAAGTGAGTTACACTTGTCTAGCTTTGGTAACGGTATGGAAGTGAGTTACACTTGTCTAGCTTTGGTAACGGTATGGAAGCGAATTACACTTGTCTAGCTTTGGTACCCGTATGGAAGTGAGTTACACTTGTCTAGCTTTGGTACCGGTATGGAAGTGAGTTACACTTGTCTAGCTTTGGTACCTGTATGGAAGTGAGTTACACTTGTCTAGCTTTGGTACCGGTATGGAAGTGAGTTAAACTTGTCTAGCTTTGGTAACGGTATGGAAGTGAGTTACACTTGTCTAGCTTTGGTAACGGTATGGAAGTGAGTTACACTTGTCTAGCTTTGGTAACGGTATGGAAGTGAGTTACACTTGTCTAGCTTTGGTACCCTTATGGAAGCGAATTACACTTGTCTAGCTTTGGTACCCGTATGGAAGTGAGTTAAACTTGTCTAGCTTTGGTACCGGTATGGAAGTGAGTTACACTTGTCTAGCTTTGGTACCCGTATGGAAGTGAGTTACACTTGTCTAGCTTTGGTACCGGTATGGATGTGAGTTACACTTGTCTAGCTTTGGTACCGGTATGGATGTGAGTTACACTTGTCTAGCTTTGGTACCGGTATGGATGTGAGTTACACTTGTCTAGCTTTGGTAACGGTATGGAAGTGAGTTACACTTGTCTAGCTTTGGTACCGGTATGGATGTGAGTTACACTTGTCTAGCTTTGGTACCGGTATAGAAGCGAGTTACACTTGTCTAGCTTTGGTACCGGTATGGATGTGGTACCGGTGTGGAAGTGAGTTACACTTGTCTAGCTTTGGTACCCATATGGAAGTGAGTTACACTTGCCTAGCTTTGGTACCCATGTGGAAGTGAGTTTCACTTGTCTAGCTTTGGTACCCGTATGGAAGTGAGTTACACTTTTCTAGCTTTGGTACCCATATGTGAGTGAGTTACACTTGTCTAGCTTTGGTACCCGTATGGAAGGGAGTTACACTTGTCTAGCTACCACAAGCTTTCTTTTGGTTTGGCGGGGTTGGGTTTGGTGGTGTTTGGTTTGGCGGGGTTGGGTTTGGTGGTGTTTGGTTTGGTGGGGTGGGGTTGAGTTTGGTTTGGTAGGGATGGGTTTGGTGGGGTTGACACACAGACACACAACATCTTTATCTTGTTGGTGTAAATTTTCTTTATTTGTCAATATTTTATTCACATTGTAGTTAATGTCTTCAAAGTCTGATATACATTATCTTATTTAGCAAACAATCTTTCTTTCTGAGTACTACCTTCTTTGTCTCTTTTCTTTCTGCATACTACCTCTTTTATTAAATTGTCCTTTGCCTTTCCGTTTCATCATCATTTTCTTACGCCGTGATTGTTGTTGTAGTTGTTTTCTGTGTTCAATCTTTCTAGCTTTCAATATTTGATCTTTGCTCTTCATTTCACTGCGTACTTTTCTGCCTTTCTCTGTTTCTTGCTTTCTTCCTTCTCTTCTATGTTTTCCCGTATAAAGTGGTGTCTTTGACTTCTTACCACCTTTATGGCCTGATTAGACAGATACAAAATATTGTCATTGTAACAAGATTGCAATAATGAATTCATACAAAATGTAATTCTCTCTAAATCAAGTCTGACCTCTGACACTCAAATAATTTGCATAATTGATTAATCTACATATGAATGCATTCTGTCACTAACCCATAGGCTATGTAGTTCTGGTAGTGGCCATATGGATGAGGATTTGATATTTATCTTGGATTGTTAATTTATAGAACAATTTTATCATGGCTTCCTACTTGAAAAATCAATGTAAAACAACACTGACCAAGTCCTTGTTTGTAACTCAATAAATTGCAAATGCTTAATAAACGTGTAAAATCTTTGTTATTGTACGTACAATAACAAACGTTTTACGTATGTTTTAGCTTTTTGCAAAGTATTGAGTTACAAACACAGACTCGGTATATGTTGTTTCACATTGATTTTTCAAGTAGGAAGCCTTGATAAAATTGTTTTGTAAATTAAAAATCCAAAATAAATATCAAATCCTTATCCATATGGCCACTTTAAAGAAACTTTCAGATTGTAGTTTATTCATCTTCTCGTAATAATTCTTAAATGTCCACATTTAACTTTTCTTTATTTCCAAAAGTATTCCTTCTTGAACCTCTGATTCATGTCATTAATTCATATCTAAAGTCTCTACCATTCCTTGGTTCTCTATTTCCATGTTTCCCAGTCAGTATATTCATGTCATTAATTCATATCTAAAGTCTCTACCATTCCTTGGTTCTCTATTTCCATGATTCCCAGTCAGTGTATTCATGTCATTAATTCATATCTAAAGTCTCTACCATTCCTTGGTTCTCTATTTCCATGTTTCCCAGTCAGTATATTCATGTCATTAATTCATATCTAAAGTCTCTACCTTTCCTTGGTCCTTTATTTCCATATTTCCCTGTGTGTTCTTCCTCCGAGTCATTATCATCATCCTGATCACCCATCTTGGATTTCTCTAACCAATCTTGATATCTTGTTAGAATGTTAAAGAAAGACTGCAATACTATGTGATTGTACAAATTGATAACATTTCACATATCACAGTGACAGTGCTTTAGATGACAATTATACATTGGCTGAATATCTAAATATTATAGACACAAAACATGCATACACGCACACACACACAGACAGACACATGGCACATATAGAGGCAGACATACAGACCTACATACAGGCACACACAGAGACTACCAGACACACAGACATCAAAGAGTTAAGACATCTATCCATCTATTAGTCCCACATAAAGACAGGCATACAGATACACAAATATTGACACACAGAAACATTCAGAGACATATTCATACACACACACACACACACACACATACACACACACACACACACACACACACACACACACACACAGATGCACATGCATAAACACACTGACACACAAACTTTGCCTATAACATGGAGGTATGTAAGGGTCCCAAAATTGACAAAGTGCGTGTAAAAGTGCTCAACGCTTACTTTGTCGAAACTAGCAAAGTGAGTGTGAGCAATTCCATGCTCAGTTTGAGTCTTTGATGCTCACTTTGCCATTTTTGACAAAATGAGCACTGAGCACTTTTATGCACTTTGTCAATTTCATTCCTTACATACATTTGTACCTGAAAAAGTTGAATGTGAAGCCACTTTTTAGGAAAAATTGTTGCTGGAGATGCCACCATACTGTGAATGACATGACATCAACTTTGATTGATAGTTTATATCAACATTTTGCAACAATAATTTTAGTGTGTATGTTTTATATTTAGCTTTCCGATTGGTGACTTTCCACAGTTGTATTTCAACATGATACACAAAACGACATTTGCTTGATACTACACATGTAATTATTGGTTGCATGGTGTACTATGCAGTTAAAAGAGGATACATATTGGTTTTAAATGATGCTTGTATGTAGTTTCCACTTTCTGTTTTTATTTTCTTCTTCTTGTCTTGACCTTCCCTCAGAAATTTCTTCTTCTTTCTATCCCTGTGTGAAGCCAGTAGAAGTATAAATACATGCAACAAATCTTTGTAGATGACATAGACCACTGTGTGAAGCCAGTAGAAGTATAAATACATGCAACAAATCTTTGTAGATGACATAGACCCCTGTGTGAAGCCAGTAGAAGTATAAATACATGCAACAAGTCTTTGTAGATGACATAGACCCCTGTGTGAAGCCAGTAGAAGTATAAATACATGCAACAAGGCATAGACCCACAACTACAAATGTAGTGAAGGTACTAAATTACAGACTATTTCAGAGCCATAAATGTCTATCTACTGACTGACTGACTGACTGACTGACTGACTGACTGACTTCGGTATATTTTAACTTATGCTTGTGGTGTTAATAATGATGATAATCTTTATTTATATTGGATAGTTCTTTAAGTACTTGTCTCCCAAGAAGTTCAGTGAGAGCCATCCCTCATGGGTTCTGTGTTAATGCAGGAGGAAACCGGAGTACCCGGGGAAAACCTGCGTTGTTCTGTAGTCACACTGAATGACACTCTTGTTACTTACAGCATTGTAAATTCAATCAAACCCTTAATGGGTTCAAACCCCGACTGCAGTGGAAAGAGGCAAGCGTTTTAACCACTCGGCCACTGACCAACCCTGTTTTCTTCTGTACTTTTATTTGCGTCACTTTAATAAGAAAGTACAGCTGCAGAGAATGCAAACATTCAGACAAACACCCAAAGTATGCCTTGCCACGATTTGTACTCATATGACTTCATCAGATTGTTATATGCTGAGTTAATAGAATGACTACTTAACATACCATTTAAGAAGTCCTTTATGTTGTTTTATGGCATCTGCATCATCACCAGTTATATCAAACATGGCTCTTGAAGCTTGCTGGTCAAAACTACTTTCACCAATACTTAATCTGATGTACATAAAAAACAAAAACCAGTAGAATTACAAGATGATAGTTTGGTAATACTCTCACAGTATATATACATAGTTTATTTAAAATTGTAATAACTCTAAATACAAAATTATACCCAATCTTTACTGATAAGAATGCCATCCTTCCAAATACTGTATTTTACACACACATGGATATAATATAATAATAATAATAATAATAATAATATAATATAATAATATGGAACACATGGAACACCTCATGTAGTAATTACAATGATCTGGTGACTGTGTAAATGCTGAAGCCATTGTAACTTGAAACACCTATGGGAAGTTTCCTGAAACCCCCAGGACGTGTGTATGTGAGCAAACATGATACTGTAACATTCATCATCCTACACACAAACACAAAACCATTGAACCTTAAGTAGAGCACCTACACATACATGGAGTTAGTATTATTACATGTATGGCAACAAATAAACACTCAACATGTTACTGTCTCATCTTTCTTCTTCTGTCACACAGATCGTCACCTTTTACTTGAGGACCTGAATCTGTTCTCTATCTGCATAGGAAATACAAGTACATATACACACAAACATACCCACCACTACTAGAATTGTAAATTGATTAACTGAAGTGAAATCTAACTCACCCTCGTTCTGCATGATGATCTGGTGCCCTATAATTCACATAGTATTCTTCATCTTTAACTGATGTGGTTGTCTTTAGTTTTTTTTGTTTGCTTTTATTTTCATCTCTTTGCTTCTTTCTCTTAAGTCCAGGTGCTACCATAGTGTTGAATGCTGCCTGAAATGACAAAATAGGGTTTGTTGTTTTTTGTTTTCTTTTAACTTTTTAACTTTTTTTAATGAACATAAATACTGTAACATTCAGCACAGTACAACACATGACATCAGCATTATTACCATAAACTCCCACCTCTTTCACCAGAATGAGGATGTATAAACTGTGTGAGAATTGAGGTACAAAAGCTGTGACCTAATTGGTGGGGGCGGGGGGTGGGGTGTATGACAGTCTCTGCATATCATTGTTTTTTGTCCTAAAATACATTTTAATGCCCTCCTATAAACATATCTATTTTAGTGTCTTGTAGGCAAAGTACTACAATTGCAACTATAAAATAAGATTACCTCTATTTCCTGTTCTGTGCTCAATTCCGTTGTTCCCGTCCTTATGTCTGTCTCTGTCGCAATCCTTGCTGTCTGTTCCTTTTGCTTCAGTTGAAATTTCTTGATGGCGTTGCTATGGAAATTCCTCTTGGCTTTCATCACTTCAAATCTTTGACTCTTAGCATTAGGGTTGATTTCCAGGATGGTCTGACAAAACAAACAATTATCAAATGTCATATTTAAATATGAGATGAATAGGAAAGACCAACATGACCACTACCAAAATATGGTAGGATTTTTTAATTATACTAAATCATATTATAATAGTGGTGATGTCAATCTGTGTTCATGTGGGTGTGACAGTATGTGAGTGTGTGTGTGTGTGTGTGTGTGTGTGTGTGTGTGTGTGTGTGTGTGTGTGTGTGTGTCTGTGTCTGTCTCCCTGTCTATCTGTCTGTCTACACGCTATCTCAAAAACCATGGAGTTGATTGTAATGAAATTTGGGGTTCACATTAATTACAATTGCTGCAAGAACTGGTTAGATTGTAAGTAAAATCTGTGAGTACTAGTTTGTGTTATTAGCAGTTTTGGCGTCAGAAACTGGGTGTTGACTAGGATCTTTACTGAACACAAAGATTGCTAAAACAAAAGAACTGGGTCCTTGCTTGAGTGAGGGCGCTCTTGCAGCTCGACACAATGTTATCACTATATAGTATGGTTATATAGAACATTACTTACAGTGTGAGGTTTATAATTCTTAAGTCCATCTACCATTTTCATTCTACCTGTCTCCATGTCATCTACATACTCACCTACAAAATAGAAATAGTGAGATATAACAATCAGCTGCTACGTGCAATCTGGCAAACTTGGTTAATTAAAGTTATGGTTGTCTGATGTGCATGTCTGGATGACAAGCTTTTGTTTGCTGTGATCACTAGGTAAGGTCTTATACATCACAAGTTCTGATCACAGCACTGAATATATAGAATTCAAAGCCATAGATAGACTCTAGACTACAAAACAAAGCTAGGTGATAATACCACTACAGGCTAACACTCGATGTATGAAGTCATTCTCAGTACCTAAAACAGAATATTTACTCCCTAGATGCAACATAAAAATAACAAACATTCAAGTTCTTGGTCAATATCATAACTTCTACTCCATATGACTTTACACGCATTACTACAGGCGCATGTGAGAATAAGTCGCCCTTTGAATTCTCATTCTATTTTGACCCTCTAGCATGGCGTAATATGCTATTACAGGTACTGAGAATAAGTCAACCTTCTTGTTCTATTTTGACCTTCTCCATTAGGTAAAATGCTGTTATAGGTACCAAGAATAAGTCAACCTTCTTGTTTTATTTTGACCCTCTAGCATGAAGTAAAATGCTATTACAGACACCAAGAATTGATAACTAACTTTACTTAACACAGATAAGACATGGAGACTGACTTACTAAACCATGGATGTAGAGATATATGTGTTTTTTCAATCTCTTTCATTCTCTTCACACTTTCAGTTGCAGGTGCAGGTCTAGACTTGACATACTGTTTGTAGGCATTGTCACAAACCCGTTTTAGATTTTCTAATTCTAATGAACCATCTATCAGTGACTGAATTGTAGTGTCTTCATCATCTATTATGGTTTGAGGCACACGACCATATACACCATCATCATCTGAAATTAAACACATTGTTACTGAATCATATCAAATATACATGATTGATATTTTTATGACATGCCTACATGTAAGTCATAAAATTCTATTTCAATTGAAGAGAACTTTGTGTGGAGTAGCGATGGACTATCGTTTTGAGTGAATTTCTGCTGTATTCTTTATCCAAATATCTGTAAGTGCAGGCTTACGTTGGGATGGATCTCATAAAAACAACGGTAGTCAAACATGAATAATGAACCAATAGTTAGCAATGCTGAAAGCTTTACATCTGATCATTGTATATCTCATTATATAATCACTTACCTTGAATTTGGTCTGTACTTGAAATAATCACTCACCTTGTGTTTGGACTGTACTTGCTAACTTTATAGGTCTTCCAAGAAATAAATGTAAATCTAATAAATAGGCTATTTCATCTGATGATACTAGAGAGTATGCTGTACCACTACGCCCAGCTCTAGCCACACGACCTGGTAAAGAAAAGTTCATGTACACCAAGATAATATATATGTAGAGAGGTGAAACTACCAGTTAGTATTATGTACCACTGATTACTTGCATTCATATTTCACTGTGGTGAACATACAAATGAACAATTAAAGAATTCTACATTTTTGTCACAAACTAATATTAACACAGGACAGTTATTTTCATGGAATATACATATACATATACATATACCACAGTACTGGTATGATATTAACAGAACACAATGAATCCACAGTGTAGATTGATTATTGGTATTTCTACTTGTGCTTGCAGTACTTTGTGTTGCCCTTTTCACCAATAAATACCACTATTATTAAGCAAATATGTGTGTTTAACACTGGAACACTCACCCCAGGAGACTCTGTTATAGTACACCATTTCAAATTTTAAATAAGAGACTATTTTTGTGAACAAAGCTTCCAAAAGTTTTTTTATCCTCTTTATTGTTGAATAATGGGCAGTGGTCACAAATATGGGACAGATAATTGGCATCACCAAGAATTTTTGAACATAGATTCAGATATTGAGAATGGAAGGAAAATTATGAAACTGAAACTCACCAACTCTATGTACAAAAAGTTTGGGTTTGGCTGGAAAATTATAATTGATAACGTTGTCTAACATTGGAATATCAATACCCCTGGCTGCAACATCTGTAACTAACATCACCATAGCTTTTTTGTGTATAAATTTAGCAACATTGATTTTACGAGCCGTCTGGTCCAATGAACTGTAGATATAGCAACAGTTTATACCAGCTTGAGATAGGATCTGTCAAAATAAACAAAAACACTTAATTACAAATTATCAAAGAGAAATTTGACAAGATTACGAGCACATTATTTATGACCCATTCTCAACACATTACACCATTGAGGGGTGGGAGGATACTCCTATAGAAATGTATATGGCTATGTGCTGCTCCAAATGGGTCATTTTTTCATGAAAAAAATCCTTAAACATGGGTCGACTTTTCATCTGAAAATTCCCTAATTATAGGTTGATAACATGGGAAATGTTTTCACTCTTTAGAAATATCTCATCAGTGAATAAAAGTAATTGACCAGAAATATAATGTACCTCCACATCATCAAAAATAAAAGTAATTGACCAGAAATACCTCCACATCATCATTGAAATATAAGTAATTGACCAGAAATACCTCTACATTATCAGAAATACAATTGACCAGAAATACCTCTACATTATCAGAAATACAATTGACCAGAAATACCTCCACATGATCAGAAATACAAGTAATTGACCAGAAATACCTCCACATAATTGAAATAAAAGTAATTGACCAAAAATACCTCTACATAATTGAAATAAAAGTAATTGACCAGAAATACCTCCACATGATCAGAAATACAAGTAATTGACCAAATGATTGTGACTGGGAATTCTAAAATTAGTCTACTATAGTGGATTAGTCATGGGTAGATAGTCTGAACCTTGTCTCCCAGGATTACACCCCAACAAGATAACTGACAAATGCATATCAGTTAACCATTGCTGTCAACTATTCCCAATGAGGCTGATATTTGCCTACATGACTAGCAGCCAAGAGTTGACTACTGTCCACAAAGTTAACATTGTTGTGGTGATTACAACTCTGAGGATGACATTAACCAAAATCAAAAGTTGTCTTTTATAATAACTATTGCCTATAGGGCTACTGGGAGACTATTATATCAATGCACCATACTGTGAATTTAAAGGCCTGGGATTCAATCCCAGGTTCCCATATTAGTGTTATCTTATCTGTGAAGCCATTAAGATGACATGGAACCATTCTTTTATTCTGGACCAAAATTTTCTGTGGTTCAGACAGACTCTGACCCAAATATCAATCCTACTAGGAAGTTAACTCAGGTTTATTTTTTGAACTTAGAATGTTTATCACTCTGATATTACCTTCAATGTGACATTTTGATTGATTGTGTGATCAATACATAGGAAAACATTTGGTGTAATAAATTAGATAACACACACACTTACAAGGTCATTATTATAAATCACTGTCTACTCCAGTCTGGTAGTCTTGACAACAATATAGAGGGCGCCCTCTCCTGTATTTCTGATGTCATCAAAATTACAGAGCCAGGGTCCATGTAAGCAATATACTGTAGTAATGGTTTAGTTAATACTAATTTACACAACTCTATATGTTTCAAAACAAAGACCCTCCCCCCCCCCACCCCCCATATACACACCCCCCACCTCCCATCCCAAACATTGTGGCATACGGATCCTGCAGAACCCCTCCTGGTGCAACTTCACTGGCTACCAATCACATCTCGCATACACTACAAACTTTCAACAATTTGTTATAATTCGATTACTGGTTCTGGACCTAAACATCTTAGTGAACTTCTTAACCAGTATCACCCCTCAAGAAATCTCAGGTCCTTTTCTGATACTCGTCGTCTTAGAGTACCCAATGTAACCACAAAACACTTTGGTGAAAGATCATTCTCATTCACCGGTCCATCCACTTGGAACAAACTCCTATCCAGCCTCCGTTTCTCCAACTCCTTATTATCTTTTCCCTCAACACTTAAATCTCATCTCTTCAAGCAGTAAATCACTTTGTCATCATTACTTACTTCCTTTCTCCTTCTGTCCTCTGCACCTAGAGCTTGGCGAAATTAGGCGCACTACAAATCCCCTTTATTACTATTATACACACTAACATGGTGTTAACTGGTGTCTAGCTGTGTCTGCTGAGGGCTTAGTATTATAATTATTAATTTCCCCTCACTATGTTCAAAGTGCTGTCAAATATTAACAATGACTACTGCATTCAGACTGGTCCTTACCTCTCTGATATACTCGACATGATGTTTGGTTGCTAGGAAAACAACAGATTGTTCCGATGGTTTGATAACATTACGAAGTAAATGTAGCAACACTGATGATTTGTCGTCAGCACGTACAGAGAAAAAAGCAAGCTGCAACAAAACAACACAAAATGCAATATTTAATTACTGCTTGTCAGGCATTTGAATTTCTCATCAAATTTTTTAATAACACAATAAATACACAGTAAAAATTCTATGATGATGGTCATCTTGCGGTAAATTCACATATACATGTAGATAAGTGTCTACATCTATAACCAACATTTTCATTACCACGGTGACAGTTGCTATGACACTCACCATTAGTTGATCACCTGGTTTGGTATCTACACCTAATCTTATGTAACCATGGAAATGACTTCATTACTGTGGTGACAATTACTATGACACCTTGCGTTGCTCACTGGATTTGATATCTACATGTACATATAATCTTCTGTAACCATGGCAACATCTTCATTACCATGGTGACAGTTGCTATGACACTCACCTTGAGTTGATCACTTAGTTTGGTATCTACATCTAATCTTACGTAACCACGACAAAATCTTCATTACCATGGTGACAGTTGTTAAGACACTCACCTTGAGTTGATCACTTAGTTTGGTATCTACATCTAATCTTACGTAACCACGGCAAAATCTTCATTACCATGGTGACAGTTGCTATGACACTCACCTTGAGTTGATCACTTAGTTTGGTATCTACATCTAATCTTACGTAACCACGGCAAAATTTTCATTACCATGGTGACAGTTGCTATGACACTCACCTTGAGTTGATCACTTAGTTTGGTATCTACATCTAATCTTATTAACACGGGATCATTAAGTCCAGCTCTCGCAAACTCTACAAGTAGTTTAGGTAGGGTTGCAGAGAATAACAATGTTTGTCTGTCGTCTGGTAAACGTTGTATAATTTCCTGCAGTTGTTCTGAAAAACCCATCTCAAAAAGCCTGTGATTTAAAAAAATAAAATACACTTTCACTTTCAGATGGGAATTTGAACATAAATACATGTAATATGTGTATCTCACTTGAAATCATTACATTGTTACATTGATATACCACCTTTGTGACAGGTTTGCTTGAATCAGATATTGGCTGTCTGAGAATTAATGTATTACTATTACGGGTGGATGGACACATGCACATAGCCCATTGTAATAGTCCCCTTTAGAGGGACTAAACAATATGATGTCATGATAACTTGTCATTGACGTCATCAAACATTTTGTATCTTAAAAATTCAAATTTGCAATTTCTTTACTGCACGATGTAAGAATGGTTCTGCTGTTGTCATGGAAACTTACCTATCTGCTTCATCAAATACTACATATTCTATAGAGTTTAGTTTGAGTTCCATCTCCATGACAAC
The DNA here is from genome assembly GCF_964340395.1 of Glandiceps talaboti. Taxonomy (NCBI): domain Eukaryota; kingdom Metazoa; phylum Hemichordata; class Enteropneusta; family Spengelidae; genus Glandiceps; species Glandiceps talaboti. Next base: position 1,066,321 of record NC_135561.1, on the reverse strand, counting down.
ATGGAGGAATCTTCCTGGTGTAGCGATGATAATGTCTGGGTTACCATGTAATGCTGCAAACTGATTCTCCATCTTGTCTCCTCCAAGTACTACAGCTGATTTCAAACTTGTGTATTTGGCAAGCTGTGAATAGAGTCAAGTTCATGAATATCTAAAAACACCATGGTGTAAAGTACAGTGGTTACATGGTGTGTGAGGTGACTATTGAGAACCTCACTGTATGCATGTCATACCTATAGAAATACAGGTGTAAAGAACTGTAATTTACAATGGTTGCATGGTGTGTGAGGTGACTATTGAGAACCTCAATGTATGCATGTCATACCCATAGAAATACTGGTGTACAGAACAGTGGTTACATGGTATGTGAGGTGACTATTGAGAACCTCACTGTATGCATGTCATACCTATAGAAATACAGGTGTAACGAACAGTGGTTACATAGTGTGTGAGGTGACTATTGAGAACCTCAATGTATGCATGTCATACCCATAGAAATACAGGTGTAACGAACAGTGGTTACATAGTGTGTGAGGTGACTATTGAGAACCTCAATGTATGCATGTCATACCCATAGAAATACAGGTGTAACGAACAGTGGTTACATAGTGTGTGAGGTGACTATTGAGAACCTCAATGTATGCATGTCATACCTATAGAAATACAGGTGTAACGAACAGTGGTTACATAGTGTGTGAGGTGACTGTTGAGAACCTCACTGTATGCATGTCATACCTATAGAAATACAGGTGTAACGAACAGTGGTTACATATAGTGTGTGGTTATACTGCATACATGTATGTATTGTATTACTTCATGTTTTGAATGTTCTGATATAAAGCACTTGTTCATGTTACCTAGACTGTCTCTTGTGTTTTTGTCGTATTTCACTTTGTCTTTTGTATGTGTTTTATATGTTTTTTTATGAGCACGTTTTCAAAGTAAATAAATAAATAAAAAAAATATAAAAAATCAACAATCATCGTACCTCCTTTGTAAATTTCAAAGTCTGTAACGCTAACTCTCTGGTTGGTGACAACACTAATGCTCTAGCCCCAGATTTAGCTGAATGCATTTGTAGCTTTTCAAACATTGGAATTAAGAATGCAGCTGTCTTCCCACTCCCAGTCCTTGCCATGGCAACCACATCTTTGTCATCCATTATCACAGGAATACACTGCAACAACAAAATATGAGCAAAATGTTTTCAAAGCTTAGAGATCAAGCTGTAGACATAATTTCATGTAAGTTTTCTAAGTGTTGTACATGTAGCTGTCCTGAACAATTGAACAGAACATTGTTTTAGCATCCTGCAGTGTTGAAAAGAACTGTTGGTTATCTCAGAGATTAGATATACATGTAACTTATGTTGTATATACACCAAGACTCACTTTTAATAACATCAAAGACAAAGCAATACACAAGTTAAATGTTCAAAGGTAAAGAAAGTAGCATGGACATTGTACCAAATTTAAAGACCTTACACCATTACATATACTGTACTTACAGCAACTACTCTTACCAAATGCGTTGTCTGGAATGTGCCTGGATTCTGCCTTTACTATGACTGGTTATGTGCCCAGTTCTTGCCAGATGTATGACTGGTTTACTATAATGGTTTATTTACTAAGTCAACTGCAAAATGGTTTTGGAGAATGAAAATTGATGACGGGTGGAAACTGGGCACAAACCAATCAGAAACTGGACACATGCCAAACAACAAATTTGGTAAGGGAGATGCTATATGTCAGTCCATTTTATTTTGTCAAATACTATTCATTTTTGTTAACTGCAGAATCCATACAAAGTTTTCAATGTTTGAAATGTTGTAGTCATATACATTTTGTATCATATTCATTTCAAATTATACTGTCAATACATTGATTTGTGTAGTGCATCATTCACATAGGGATATCGTTGATATGAAACTGGAGAATGTTCACTTTCAACATCATCATGAACAGTTGATTTTAGGAACTGTGTGTGTTCTCTTTACCTTTCTTTGAATAGGCGTGGGCACTTTGTAGCCTTTTTTCAACACACCCCTTATTACATTGTAACACAAACCTGAAAGAGAAGAAAATATATAACAAACTCAATCATATCAAGTGGGTGGAGATGGTAAGACAAGATATTAGCAAATGAACCCAACAAATACACTCAGCTCAATTTTGGGGAAAAGCACAAGATTTCTGTACCATTTACCATAAAAGTAAAATCCACCAGATTTTCATACATATTCTACAATTCTTGTCATTATCTGGATCAAGGTGCCTATGATTGTTTATCTGTGGTGGATAATTCAAACTGGCTTTGTAGGTGCAATGCTGTGTTCTCCTATCTCACTATTATACTAACATAAATTCGCTCACAGACTATGATAGACACACAGGGCACAGCATAGATTCTGATTGCTTGAAGTATTTGTATTTATAATTTTTTATAGATTGTATCTAGCTATACCTTATAAATCCAGTTTTAATTGCACCAGATAAAACGATGTTGTTATTTCCAACATCTCTAAATAACGCCAAGAATGAGTGTATCCATGTACAACTACAAGACCAATAACCACTCACTGCATCTGGGTTTTTTACTTACCCATTGACTGAAAACCCCCTGATTTCTTCTTTTTTCTATTCTGTTTTGCTACAAGTTTTCTGGTGTCTAATTCTACATCAGATGCATAGTTGTCTTCACCTATGCCTGGGAATCCAGGTGCTGAGAATTTCGTCTGTTGAGGGAAGTATTCAAAGGCATGACTTTGAGAAGGATCATGACATAACAGTTAATTTACAAATATTTCATGTGGTACAGTGATCATGTAATGATATTATAATTCCAAAATACTCTTCTCTGTTCAGCTGAAGGAAACATGCTGTGTCAAAGACTCAAAATTCTGAACATTCTCTGGGGTTGCCTTGGGTTTAGCACTCTAGATGTTGGTCAGTTTTTGATAAAAGATAAAACATTTACTTGAGGGTAAGACTCTGCCATTGTGAGGAGGCTATCATTGAGAGTACATGTACATCATAAAAGTGGATTGTGCAGACATTTCCTGAAGTCTCAGCCATAGTTACTTTGTTCAAGCACAGACCACTAAAAGATGGTATGAGGTTCAAGCTAATCTGTCACCCCTTGTTTGGTGGTCTCACAGTTAATTAATGACAATCCAGGTGGACTGAGAGTTGGTACATTGTATATCACCAACCTTGCAGACGGAGTAACTCGGGACTCGATTCTGACATTGTCCCTTTTCTTTCTCGGTGTTGAGGGACATAGTCAGTATCGCGTCCCGTACACCGTCTGCAAGCAGGACTATCACCAACCTACATGTAACTCTAAGCCTCGGCGACTCTAGCTTGAAGTTGAATGCAAATTTTCTGTTGCACAGCAAGTCCTGCTTGCAGACGCAGTAAGTCGGGACTCGAATTTGACTCTGTCCCTGGTACATGGCCATAATGTATATGTACTTTTACCATTTATTAGAACGTTTCTACCAGCTCTGGATTCTGAAGTCTACGGCGACGCTCTCGTTCCCTACGCTATTATGGTTATATATGAACTGTGGGAGTACTGTTCAACATTCTTGCCAGCTCGTGATCCCACAACTTCTGCCATTTAAATCCCCATATGATGACCTATGCATGATGTGCTATGCTCAAATGCCCCAAGAATCAAGATCGTAGTTTCACAAACGTACCTGATCAGGTTTCTCCTCCACAACTTCAAGATCACTTTCATCGCTGGCATTATATGACTTTGGTTTACTCTTAGGCACAGCTTTCCGCCCTTTCTGCTTGTATTTCTTCCCCTTCATGGCTTGTTTTGAACGTACAACCATGACCATTTGTAATCGTGCACATGTGTTTTAACCGTAAAAGAGTGTGTTCGTCAACGTCGTAATGAGTTCAGTAGTATAATCTTCTCACTCTCTACAACGTAAATTGCCAATTGTTTGCATAGATATTAACGATTTAATTATATTAATTGAATGAAGTTAAATTTTATTCGAAAACAGTTACGTTATTCATCAAACCACTATATCATTAAAATACTGTTTTACGATAATACATTACTGTCGAATGAGGGCGCACTCTTTCGCAGAACCAGACCAATGTCAGTAACAATGCATGTGTTGTGAAATTCCACGATTTCCTGTCTACTGGCTGGACCACCACCGTCATTTTTTGTGTCGAACTCTTCTTACTTTCTTGATCAAGTGAGGTACAGCTGTGTATATTCAATTCCAAGTTCACATGATGGATTAACTATTTGTGGAACTTGTAGCAAATTCCTACCCATCCTTCAGCTTACAATTGTTGCATGCCGTACAGATGCAGAATAACTGCAATGATTATAAAAGTTAGTTTTTGATGATGATGATGATGATGATGATGATGATGATGATGATGATGATGATGATGATGATGATGATGATGATGATGATGATGATGATGGTGATGGTGATGGTGATGGTGATGATGGTGGTGGTGATGATGATGATGATGGTGGTGGTGGTGGTGGTGGTGGTGGTGGTGTTGATGATGATGGTGATTGTTGTTTTTGTTGCTGCTGTTGTTGTTTGTTTTAATTTTTGTTTTGAGCTTTTGTTCGTTCCGGGATATGGCCTACCGTACACCACAGTCTCTGAATTGTAATTTCAATTAAATCATTTCAGGTAAATGAAAAGTCTTACGATGGCGCAACAAGAAATACAAGTGAGACTACTTATCTGAAGTACTGTAACAAAGGAAGATTTTTACGATCTTTGTTTCATCATTTCAGTAACAATATATATCAAGCGTCTCCATCAGATCCGCTTACGTCAATTCTGTTCGTTGCCAAACACGTATTCTATTGTTAGCTCTGGAAACACGTGCTGCAAGAATTATAAGAAGTGTTGGAGTTCTCGAAGTGCATATTTCCAGTGCTACTTTGGAGTAGGATAATAAATGGTATTAAAAAGTCCTTGTCTGTAAATCGTTGTCATATACTGTCACACGAGTTAAATTTCCGAAAATCTTGCACTTGCTCGTAAAATTACTGCCGCAATGAAAATCATCTTCCTGTCTTCTGTAAAAGAATACCGTGAAGTACATAAAAATTATGCAATGCAACTCAGACCACTAAAAAGATAACAATTATTTTCAAGTTAAAGAAGGGTCTTGAAACAGACGAGAAAGAGATAACATAAGGCTTGCCCACATCTCTTCTTTCAGTCCCGGCTTTCAGTTTACATCCCATCCTATCACATCCCATCCCATTCAATTCCACTCTATCCCAACCCTACTCCCATCCCATCCCATCCCATCCCATCCCATTCAATTCCACCTCCATGGGAGTCACTTGACGTATGGGGCAAAATAACACATCCTTTTTGTAGTATATCCTGAAAACCAGACATTCGAGGATATCACACAGTTTTACGACCAACGCATAGCAGTTTCGACTTAATTTTGACTTCAGAAACGTACGCATGCGTACCATGCTGTGTCGGGTGGCCTTCCTGAGCACACTATATTTTTAAAAATGTAACATGAACTCATGAACTTAGGCTAGCTCAGTAGATATACAGTGACGACATACCAGACGATACATAGTGAAATGTAGATTATCCGTGGTATGCACGGTATGCATACCATGAAACCTTGAGTCAGCGTTCATTGTGACAAAGCAATGAATATCTTGGCCTCATATTTAATACATATGATACTGTATAGCGAAACGTTACGCTTGACATAAGATGTATGAAAACTAGAACAAGGCATCCGAAAGAGCGTTATATACAGAAAGCACAACTATTTACTACACAAGGTGAAGGAAGGATAACGCTGTTATTGTATTTCTTTCATGAGCCAATAGATACACCTACGAAATTGTTCACGTAAGAGTTTTCACGCTGTCGGTTTTATCGGGTACATTTTTTAATTTAATTGTTATGGGGGGGGGGGTCTCGTAAAGGAGGTGCAATATTGGACCGTCGGGTTGAATCAGCTATATTAACAATCAGAGACTGGTTTGGGAGGGAAGGAATGTGTAATATCCATGATGCCATTACTCTGGCGCCATTGATGTACATATTAACCTTGGACCGTACCCATTGATACTACTTTTGGTGGTCTTTAAAGCAGAAAAAACACGAACACCTGACCCAACATATGTTCCTGTAAATTTAGATGACCTAAGGTCGGTGTGTGTGTGTGTGTGTGTGTGTGGTGGGGGGGGGCTATCTATAATTGATAAGGTGATCAGAAGGAAATTAGCAGGTTGTGAGAAATACAAACGTTCTCTTGTCAGGATGGGGAGAGGGAGTCTGTTTGATAACGAGTTGTCATGGTTACTTGTAGGATGTAAAAAAAAAACTAGCTGGAAGGCAATATAGTTGATATGTGAAATGTTGGTATTGAATACATGTACACGGACTATTAGTACCATGTACTTTGATTGGAATATTAGATATAATATTACACAAATCTTGTCTATTTGATTTTCATAACGCAATGTGTGATTTTAATAAAACTATCAATTATAATTAATGCATGGCATAAAACACAATTCAACAATCGTCTAGTTCACATCATGTATGCCTCGGGGTCCTGTGCGAGCTTCGAAAACCAGGCCAGTAGGGGTCCTGTGCGACTTATGAAAACCAGGCCAGTAGGGGCAAATAAAACAAATTTGTGTTTCTCCGACCCTAAACATTTTTAAAAAAACGTTTGAAATAAAAAGATAATGAATTCCTTGTCTTCTTAACCTTCATGAACGTCTGTTTTCTTTCTCCAGGAATGTCTGTACATATTTCATCAAACTATCACAGAAATGGGTATACTCTGACGGACATTGTGTTTGTTTTTGGGTAGAGGCAATATTTTTTTTTAATCCCGACCTACCTATCCTATTTTCTGAGGCCATTTTATCTGAAACACAAAGAGTTGTTTTCGCCTAACTTTGAATTCTTAAAACCTGGTCATCAACTGTGAATTCTTAAAACCTAGCCATCAACTGTGAATTCTTAATGAAAACCTAGCCAGTAACTAGGGATAATTACAAAGTTTGTAAGTATTCCAAGTTACTGTCCAGGTTAATACAAACCTGGACAGTAACTTGGAATACATAATGAAAACCTGGCCAGTATCTAGGAACACTTACAAACCTGGCCAGTAACTTGGAATACATGACGAAAACCTGGACAGTAACTTGGAATACATAATGAAAACCTGGACAGTAACTTGGAATACATGATGAAAACCTGGCCAGTAACTTGGAATACATGACGAAAACCTGGACAGTAACTTGGAATACATGACGAAAACCTGGACAGTAACTAGGAACACTTTACCTGGCCAGTAACTAGGAATTTTCAATGACAACCTGGCTAGAAACTAGAACTAGGAATACTTAATGAAAACTTTTTCTCGAAGCTGAATTTATACGATTTACGGAAGACCTTTGTTCGAAGAGGAAACTCCGACGTCGTTCAAATAAGCCAAATCCAACATCATACATTCTCGCAAACCAGAGCTGTTATTACTTCCGCGTGACACTCCGAAATAACGAACCTCTTTGGACGGTACAGAAAAGGAGACTGTGGTTTACGACGATGACATCATGGTGGTTGGAAGTTAGGATGGGGAAGAGTTTACACAGTGATCGTGATGCGATGCATCGTTAACGGAAAGTTCTTCATCCGGACGACCACTGTGTGTACTGACAGAAAGATCATTACCATATTGATTACCCAAAATGTCGAAGTTGAAAAATTGACCAAATTGTATGATTCGCCACACGTGTTGGATTTATGGTATTTCCGAATGGTATACGATTACAAAATAGGTTTCAAATTCCACTTTCCTATTGATTGATGTCGGTCACGTGATGTGTACTTGGTAGATAGGATTTCGCTAACGTTGTTGACAAATTTGGATATAACTTGTATATCGATATAAAACGTACTATGCACAGTTTATGTAATAAAATGATCACGTGATGAAAGCTATTACGATGCAACATTAGATTCCTTTTTGAAGTCGTTCACATAAATTGATTAGATTTATTATCGGATATCTCACGAATTGTTTTAGAGTAACAGCACCACAAAGTGATGCTAAAATATTGATTAGGTACATACGTACTATTTTGTGCATTGTTGTCGTTTTTGACCTTTAGCTCGCGGCTTTTCAACCCAAAAATGTTTCTGGAGTGCTGTTTAGATTTTAAAATTAGGGGGTATATAAGCTTAGTGGGTACTGTTTTGTAAAATGTGACTTGTGTTATTTAAAATTAGTAAAATTGGTTTGTTTGTTTGTTTGTGTGTTAATTTCTGAACAGAAACATTCAATTTCCAGTTGGTTGTACCCTCGTTCTCGCAATTTAAAAAACAACAACCCAGATTTCCGATTTCGTTTTTCTACAAAGTCGGATTGCATTGATTTGTTACAAGTTCTAATGTAAGCTTATCTCGTGATTCTGCCATTTTGCGAATCCTTCGAAAATTGAAGTTGGGTGACGTAATTTTCGATCTAGGAATTCAAACTGTTGGTCTGTTTAGTATGATGAGTTTTGATCAATATTAGTACTCGGTGCTTCAAACCTAGTGCATTTGAAGATAATGAGATCCAGGTATGCGACTTCAATTGTCGAGAATTGTTGCATATATTTCATAACAGGTCATTCAGTTCCGTTTTCAGTTCTCCTGTAAACCTCATTAAAATATCACCCAGAAAATGGAACTGAGTATGAATCCATTTAGAATTGTTTTAGAATCTAGACAAAATCATATCGCTTCCTTCATTGGAGCCCCTAAATTATATAACGTAATGACAATCACTCGCTTATGATTGGAATTGTCATTGAACTATCGACAATTCTCTTTTCGCATTAATAATATTAATTACATTCCAATTTTGGTATTCTGAATATCAACCTCCTTTGTATTATTGGAGTCAGGATGGAATACTGTGAAGGCTGGCTACAGTCAAAACACAAAAATCGGCATACCATGATAGTATCTGCTTGAAAGTTACCTTGGCAACGAATACTTCTAAATTTATCGGCCCTGATTTCGGGATGCAAGAAAAATGTTAAAGGGACGAGGAATCGAGATTTGAAAGTTTTTCTGTTATTTTTGTTTCGCATGAAGAATTACATAATTATTATGTTATCGTACACCCTCACTAGTAATCAAGAGTTCCGTTGAATCGCATTTAGGGAGCAATCAGTTTTTACGGCCGGGGGGGGGGGGTCACCTCAATTTGGGACTCAAAGAAGGGGGGGGGGGTCATCATTTTTACAAAGTGAATGGGGGTGTCAACTTATTTTCAACAACTAAACAAAATCATGAGCTACACTGCTGTACTTAAAATCTCCATACATTTATTAAACATGGCGCAACATTGCATGGGGGGGGGGGGTCAGAGATTTATTTTATTTGTCAGAGGGGGGTTCGTTTGTTTTGTGAATAAATTGCAGGGGGGTCACTATTTTTAAGTACAACTCGAACAAAATGTCACCGGCCCACCCCCGGCCGTAAAAAGTGATCGCTCCCTTTGGCAATATGAGCAAATTATTCGATCACATAATTTTAGAGTTTGCTCAAAAATTGTCACTGACATCAGGATAGTAGAGCAATATACACTGATATACTCAACTATGTTAACACTATCTGAACATTCTCTAATGAAGTTATTTCAAAGCACAAATCGACAAAAATTTATGATACTGGATAAGGTTTTTGTATTCTAAATATGCATTTAGTTGATGAAGCAATGTCTGAAGGTGACTCATATTGCCCTTTGGACGTTAACTCAGACGCAAAATATGACATCCATCCAACATACACGCTGTCACGTCTAAAGGCTTTCCTCGCCATACATGCCCCAATAGAGAAACATGTAAACATTCGTTTCAGTCCCGATATACTTCATTGTCGTGTAATACATATGTTCTGCATGGCAAGAACACCCACGTGCTATTACTATACTACTTATTTACTTCACAAGCATTGCCTTCATCCGTCCACGGTATTCCGGTATTAAATTATATGTACAACTGAAATTATCCGAGAACTTGTCGTTAAATGAACCCACACACACAGCACACAGACATTCAGCATCCATCCGAGCCCGTCGAGAGAAGTTATCAAATAGCGTTGTGTCGCATTTCCGTTTCTACTCGGCTCTTCTGATAAGCATGGCTGCAATGTGGGGAGCAAGAATCAAGATTTTGTGTAATTTATCATTCTAATTGACAAGTGTAACACTGTACATGTTGAAAGAGCTTATAAATGTAGGAACCAATAGACCCAGAGCTATAAATGATTGGACGATACTTTGTGTGCCGTGTTTACTCACGAGCTAACGATAAACTTTGATGTCGAAGTAGTTGAAGCCAATTCTGAAAAGAAATACTAAATAATGACCTTTTTTATGACATTGTTGGTCTCTTTGAAACTAATACGTGACACATATAAACGTTCTAACATGAGGTGTTTATTTCTTTTCATTTCAAATTTTGTTCAAGGGTTGGGCCGCCATTAATTTTACAGGTGTAAGACCGCACGTACGCTGGTCTACTTGTATCTCAATAAACCATTTCACAATTGAATGTTTTCTCGTCCAAATCTCGTCAATCATGCACAAACAGTCATTGCCTACTGGAAGGACGAGTTTGGTGTATATTTTCTAGTTTAGCGTGGATGATCCAAACTCGAGAGACGATTGGTTCTACATGGATGTCAGAATTACTGCATTCTTCATCAGACACAGACTATAGTAATCGCTCGACTCAATAATTGCCTTGATAAATCAGTGGCCGGGTAAGTTGAACCAATAATTATATGTCGTGTCAGCCGTGTACATATTTCACCCTTGCAAGCCAGTTCATATATAGCCATGTGTTTCTTTTATCGTTATGCGATTGCTTGTTTTCTTTGGGCATAAGCGCCACTAGTCCCCCGCCGTAACGTTGACAGGTGACCAGATATCGTGAGATATGAGTCGTTTAATAAGATGCTTTCCATTTCTGCAGCATCACTTATTTCAATCGCAGACGTTTGTTTTAGGTAAGCAAACAAACATTACCATAGTCTACCCTGGATAAACTATTTTGAGAGGCCATGAGACAACTATTCACCGTGCTGTTTGTCTACTGTGGACATTTCATAGTACCCGTATGTTGAATTCCAATTCATGCCCGTACAACTACATACATTAGCAATGTAAAGAATTTACCACATCAATGGTGATCAATCTATGACAAATACACTTCCACAACGTCTACTAATTCAAACATTAACCACACGGTCAATTTTTTCCAACTTGTTTCTTGCTATATCGAAAGTATATTTTCTGAAATAATATTCACATCCTTGTCCTTGACACAAGTAACCTGTCTGTGACACTGCACATATCAGCTTGGATACAAAAGAATGAACTCTATCTCGTATGACGTAGAGTCTACAATGATATTGAACATGCATAATAATACTAGCTGTATATGTCTGAGGACAAGTGGGGTTCACGTATGGCGACACAGACAGACAGACAGACAGACAGACAGACAGACACACACACACACACACACACCCACACACACACAGATATATATTATATGAACTGAAACTGAGGAAAGAAAGGTGACACGTGTAGGAGACGAACGCACGTCCCCGATCATGAATCTACGTCAGATAGTTTGCCAGCTGAGCTAACGCGTAGATTAAGTGTGTTATCCTGATCTACGCTTTTCCTCGACAGGTGAAAAACCAAGTCATTAACGTATTAGCTTAGCTGGTAAGAACCCTCGGACCACAATTCAGGATAGTATTACGTGGGTATTATTTTATCTTATGTCTTATATGTATACATGTACTAGTATGTCATGTGATCATGTGTGTCTTACTGTTATTCATGCTGTTATCAAACCAGTCAGTGCGTCATATCCATGGCTATGTTTGTTGGCTATTGTGTGGTGCATGATGGCCGTACTACCAGCTGTACTGTGCATGCTTTCTGTGGTTGCCCATCACCTATGTGTGGTGCATAGTTCCTTTGGCTGGTCATTAACTGTATGTCGTGTTCATGACGTGTTTATCTGAACACGTACATATGTTGTACATATATATGGAATGTTGTTTGATTTTGGCTAGTTGTCAAAACATCAACAAGTTGTAGATGCTCTTCTACAGTGTATTTAGCTTATATTGCATAGGTATCTCTCGGAGACTCTATTCATAAGTCGAGTGGACAATTGGCCAAATGTGCTCTGTGTACCGCGAGACTTAGAAACACATACAAAGTAATCTAAGAAATTACGTCTTTAAAATTACCCGATGACATGAATTCTGGTATCTGAAATCTAGATACAAATTGCACAGCTCAGAGGCTTGTTGTGGTATCTTGACATTTCCACTAGAAACACTAACCTATGATAGTGACCACAAGTCTCTTGGCTATAAATTATAATGCGATGTATCATCTTGTGAGAGCGTGTACAGGAATACAGTTACTAGTTAGTAAAATAATAGCCTCCAGCTATTTCAAGTCGCGGTTAGTTTCACCTGAAGAATGACAGTAGTGCCGACATTTCCACTGACGCATCTGTTGTCAGTCTATTGACACCCGTTACGATGTAGACATCGCCAACGGTCAGTGATATCAAATGACCTGATGTGATATATGTGGCGTTGAGATGGGGTGAGAGATGTACAGTTGAGGTTATATTATATTATATACGTAGAGTTTACGTGATGCGATAGGTGTAGGGTTGAGGTGATATACCCACTATACGAATTTTCGTAGCCCCCCCCCATATTTTACACATATTGTGTAATGATACAGTGAACCCCCCCCCCTCTTCAGTGTTGTACAGTATAAGCCTATAAGTGTTATTATTATGATTTTTTTTCCAATTTTATTTTATTTGTACCTTTAACAAATCCCCAGGATTTTGTTACGTGTAATCAATAAATATAGTATGGTGCACTAACAGGGGAAATCAACTTCAGCGTCCATACATAACAATGAGAGATTTCTTTACAAATATGTGTGGGCTTTGCGAAAAAGGTCTCACATTGGGCTGCACTTTTAGATACTTAGTCAGCAGGGTTTTATCTTTCAATCTTGATTCTGAACAGAAACAGCATCCTCCATGATAGCTAGTGGGGAGGTTGTGGGAGGGGGTGTTTCCCCCTCCCACAGTAAGCACTTTTTAGAAAGTGAGGAAATGAAGAAGACCATTCAATGGCATAAAATTTAAAACCATATACATTATCAAAAGCCATAGAGTCCTTGAAAATTGTCTTCAATACCCCAATTTTACTCGAGTCAAAGAGAGAGAGAGAGAGAGAGAGAGAGAGAGATAGAGAGAGAGAGAGAGAGACAGACAGACAGACAGACAGACAGACAGACAGACAGACAGACAGACAGACAGACAGAGAGTGACAGACTCGGACATAGCAGAGACTAGATAGAGAGATACTGAGACAGACAGACAGACAGACAGACAGAGGAAGATATACAAATACATTCGTATGGCTGTTATGCAACTCATCTCTGGATATAGATCTTAGAAGGTATTGCGAGATATTTTTTATTTTAGTAGGTAAACGACCGCTCCTGAGGTTTAATTTGGTTCAAATCAAGAGCAAAATATTTCGCCCCCTTTCAGACCATCGGAATTTTCATGGCCCCCCTTTGAACCCTAAAATTGTTCATGCCCCCCCCCCCCAATTTCTCCCCAGCGGCCCCCCCCCCGCGCCGTAAATTCTAACTCCAGCCTAAGGTGATATAATATACGTGGAGTTGAGGTGATGTAGAGTTGAGGTGATATAATATATGTAGAGTTGAGGTGATATGATATATGTAGAGTTGAGGTGATATAATATACGTGGAGTTGGGGTGATATAATATATGTAGAGTTGAGGTGATATAATATATGTAGAGTTAAGGTGATATAATATAATTATGTAGAGTTGAGGTGATATAATATATGTAGAGTTGGGGTGATATAATATACGTGTAGTTAAGGTGATATAATATACGCGGAGTTGAGGTGATATAATATATGTAGAGTTAGAACGGGTGTGGATTGAATTGAGGTGATATCGTTATTTGATAAGCAAATAAGTCGTAAAGAATTAAACATAGCTTTTAACACCATCTACTCATCACATAGACAATTCAAATATTGACCATTTATCATTCATTACGTTATGGTATATCTTATGGGCGTGTATTTAATTACCATTAATTTATCTTTGAGTAGTGCAACAGTATGGCTATGCAACTAGCATGTTATTGCAACACTCTAACACAGCTAAGGAATTTAATGATACCACAGCAAAGGTCGTAAACGGTTTAATGTTTTACGAAATTCAATATTGTACTATGTATGTAACATCGCAATCTGATTAAAATCTTATGTATGTGGCTTGATTTATTTATTTATTGACCTCTTTTAAAGCTTCGTATACTGTCGTTTGTTTTCATTCTGTGTTTCTACGTCGGAAGAAGGCGGCCACTTCCCAACAAAAACTCGAAAATAAACAACACACGAAGGAAGTAGGGGTAAATATAGAAATTAAGCTTATACCTATATCACTCATTTCAATCATAATATATCGTACACCCTGAACTGTATAGACCAACCTATGGTAAACATATTTGTGTAGCTGTACATTTCGTATGGTGCAATACATCCAAATTGATTTTTGGATCCGCACCCATAAAATCAGCAATCACTATTCAACCTAATGTACTATGTTACTTATGGATTGAAAATCTACCTCTAATTAACATGTACAACGTCTTTGGTATTTAATCATTTCAGTGAACATAGAGTTGGTTATTTTATCGGAAATAATTCTCCAGTTACACCTGGTGCAGGTTCCAGTTACACCTGGTGCAGGTTCCAGTTACACCTGGTGCAGGTTCCAGTTACACCTGGTGCAGGTTCCAGTTACACCTGGTGCAGGTTTAACTGGAAGACTAATTAGATTACGTACGTGAAATGCAACACCCAACATGCATAATTCGTGACCAGATCAAACTATCCAATCCAATCCACGCAATGGCGAAATCGTATATAGACTGTTGCACTAATGTTGTCTTCAGCAGGAGTTTCACACAGTTCTGTTATTTTTCTTCGTCTCGCTATTTGTTCCGTTCATTGTTAAATTTTTGATTCCGGGCTCTTCAGCTTGGTTTAATAGGTAGCATTACACTTGGAGTTTACTAGTATTTAATTGTATACTTTATTGTATTTAGTACTTGTAGTTATACTAAATTATCGACTTTGCGATACCACGATGTCACTGCTACGTCTAGTTCTCATGCTTTATGGCTTTTACATCTCCCGAAGTTATCCACAGACAAGCAGAATGTTATAATTTATATCAAACCTAAATGTAAATGAACAATTAAAGACTACTCATACCAGCTATCATCACCTTACCCCGTATATGACCCATATAATGCATCGAGTTGGATCAAAACAAGAACTGAAATATTCGATAAAAATACACTTTTGAAATTCCGATGTGAAATTTGATTCTTTGCGACACGTGCAGCATTTTCCACTGGATTTGCACACTCGGTTTGAGCTTCCGACGTACGTACGCTGCAAGTATGTTTCACGTTATAGTTTTGACGGTGCTCTCACATGACTTGGCCAAGTATATTAAGTGATGAGCGATTAACGTCTGTACGTAAATCAAAACATTTACTCAAACCCTGACTTACATTCCGACATAATATTATATCGAACATTGACACTAAACACCATTTTATTTTACACATCCGTGCACAGAGCAAAAGGCGCCCAAAGATATCATCTTATGGTTGCCAGGGTAACGTTCCTTGGTGCGACGAGACTGTTTATGATACTGGTCGGCTTTTTAAGTGTATACGTATTCATAACAGGATTGCTTTTCTTAATATATTAGTTTGTAGATCACGTGATTGGTTGTCAATTTCAGTCAGCTTCCCTGAGTGGTTGTCATTCTTTCGGGACAACAAATCACACGTACTTCGACAGTAGGTGGATTCTTCGGTACATCTAAGTGACACCACCTTTGGTAATCCTCGGACTTACGAACTACCACTCGACCGCTCTTACCGTTTAAGGTGTTCGAGTTCGCCGTACCTGTAAATTTCATCCCTGGCATTTTTTACACCTATATCAGTTGCAGTACTAAACTCAGTGGTAAAAGCCGTGACACATAGCTCATTACGTGTGGCTGTCCAAATTTAGCTGACGTTACGGGGGGTCTATGCTCGTCTGCAAGTACTATTGGAACTTGGCGCACCATATTTGGCGAAGGCTTAACTGTGTGTTGGGCTATTGGATTTCCGAGGCATTTGAGACATACTTCTCATCGACTTTTCTCTCCGTTCGATGGACTTCAGCCCGCAACCGCTGTAGATGTGAGTTTTGAAGGCAAAACGGTGAGTTATCAAATTCTCTACTTCGTCGTCGTTCGAAGGTTGGTTTCTTTATCAAATACAAACTCTTTTAGCTCAAAATTAGGAGAAATAATGCGTCGAATGAGACCAAATATGTTGCACTACACTCCATGATGGATGTTCAAGCTGTAACATACACACGAGTGACACAAATACAAAACGTTATTAGCATATGTACATCTTCCTATGTTTTGTATTTCGTCACGTATTGGGAGTTGGACGTGTTAACGTTACAGTACAGTATTTACAAACTAAAGAAGCCTGAAGTGCATATTTCATCAGTCTTCCACTTTCTATCCCTTGTTCCATTAAAAAAAATATAAGTTAATTTCAAAGAACGAATTCAAAATAAATAAAAGTCGCTGCTATATCACTTCAATAGATGTAAATGTAAACGACTTGATCTAGAATATTTATTGAAACAAAACTTTTGTAAATATTCAAACGTTTTGGCCTCTCGTTCTCCAACATAGACAAGAATGTAGTGTTCAGTTTTGAATATCCTTTTGACAGTACTGGCAGAACCTCACAGCTGTCTACGATATGACATGCGATGGACAAACTATGGCAAGAATGTACATTTGATGGCAAGCATGCGAATGACGTTGGTATTTATCAGCCAAGACAAATGATATAGGTCTCTGCATACAATGTCTTCTACTCTTGTTTTAACATCTCTCACAACTAAGAGTTCTCAAAATTCGACGAGTCATTTAGGTCTAAGCTCATGTTCATGGTTACACACCCCCAAGTTGAAATGTTGGCAATATTTACAATTATTTGGAGGTTTATTATGAAATGAGCAAGTGTGAAGAGCTATTATATACATAAATATTTGAGTTAAGCGATAACGTAAGTGGTTGTGATGAACTTTTAGTCAAGTCTCTAGGAATACACGAAGTGCCTGTGTTTATACAATCTACACATTCTGTACGGACTACTTTGATTGGCGTAGGTAGTGTAAGGGATGTCGTACGAAGGTCGCTGACCTCATCAAACAGCTGTTACATACTAGCGGGTGCTGGCCGTGTCCGAGGAAAATAATCTAGATGTCTGGTTGTCCCGGGGCATAACAAGGACAACAAACTTATAGATATTGATGTAGGATGCCTTTATACAATTTTTAGCTATACGTATATACGTCGTTGTTCAAGATGTTGAAAGCTTATAAGAGCATAGTTCGGGCATCGAAAACTACCAGCTCGAGGGTCTGGAACGTATCCTGAACCGTCATATAATGCGATAAACGTACGGCATAGACGGTGAAAGTTCGTCTGCAAACCGTTGGGTTACGATCACTGAGTTGGGCCCCACGATAGTAAATTACTACGAACGATATATAGGGCTATATTTCAACAATTGACACGGAACAATATTCGCACAATCCTAGAAGTGTACGTTCCCCATACTCCGTCATAGTTAGCATTTGTTGTCGTTTACAAATGACTTTTGTCTGAGGCCAAAACAACGCAGTAAAACTTTTCAGGAATTTATTAGTGATTTGTAAAGTCTAATTACTTGTGTTAATTCTTGTGTGATGAATAACATTGTCTTTTTAATAGTCTCGAGGCATGTGTTGGCAACTCGCTAATGCAATTATATGTGCATAGACAGAATTCAATGTGTATGAATCACTTGGGGCCCATCGTAGGTTGTAGAGTTTATGGAAACTTTTAAAGATTATAAACGTAAAACATAACTTGCCAATGTTTCTGTTTGAGGCAAGGTCGGATTGCAATCGCTGGTACAGTAAAAATGAACCGCTTCCATCATGAATGACGGGGGAGGGGGGGGGTGCTCTGACAACTATTCCGTCTGCCAACAGTCCTCTCTTTGGCAAACGGTTTCAGACCCTGTTTTATTGTGTAGACTAGTATTTCTCATGGAAAACTTGTTAAATGTCGACAAGGAAATAGGTTGGTATTAACAGCTATAGGAGATCGCTTTTGAAAGGAAATAACTATAGAAATTAAGGATGTCCCCCGATATGTGGTTATCACTTCTTCAACGTTCAAAATAGATCAAAATACGACCGTGACCCGAAAACTAATACAGTTATCAAGAAATTCGGGTTTTAAAAACATAGTGGAAAAATGATGAAAAATTGGTGATTTTATCGCAAATTTCTTTTACCATACAATCAATATCCGAAATCCCCCGATGTTACTTCAATGGAATGTTTCTTCCCACTGGCCCAACCAGCATACTTCATTGTAATCAAATTCTACATATTTCTACGCTTGAGTACTGGTAAGTATTTCTTCGGTCGACAGGGTCGACTTCTTCTCTCTCTGCTGACAACTTGCAATATTACTTAGATTGTAATAATCGTGTTATATTGTCAGTTTTAATATAAAACTTTCCCAAACAGAGCTCAAAGCGCTTTACAATTAAAACAGCTGACACTGTAACCTCTCGGACACTCCCATACTTTATCATTAACTTAGGGAGTCATACTGTGATACGGTCCATTGCAGCTTCGGTTCTATAATCACGTACATGTAGGATTAAAGCATTCACATTGCAACCTTGTCCTACCAGGTCCCCAATTATACAGCTGGGTTGAGACTCTTATTTCGCGGTGAATGAACTTTTGCGATCACAGAAAAAAGTGTAATGTTTACCCCTTTTATATACAGTTGGCTAAATACCACAATAGTATCGATATTATCGACATTTTATTGTATTCTGATAGAAACATTCTGATCCATATCTCGAGAAACAAGTGCCCGTGACTCACACCATTCATTCGACCACCATGAATCGCCAATGCAAAAGGGTGTTTGTTTTTTTCTGAGCGTTTTTCTAAGTTGTAAATGTTGGCTCATATGAACATTATGCACACGTCATTCAGGCATTGAAACATGTTTTATCAACCACCGTGAAAATTGTAGTATCACAGTGGAAAAAGTTAATGACTGATTCGCTGAGGTAATGTTTTGGTGCACCCCAGAATCAGAGCATTGCCCGGCGTTAACATCAGGATCGTACAGAGTATACCATAACCTGTCATCGCTATATGGAGCTTATACTCTCGTCAGGACACAAATCGACGAGAATATGATACTTGATGAGTTTTATAGGAATATTTGATATCTCCATCGACATGAAAATAACGTCTCACATCTCAAGCTGGCCAATGCCCCTTAAGACTTCCCATATCTTCAAAACGTTGGCAGTCAATTGTGCAGTTCAGCCTCTATTAAATTTGAAGACAAAGAAGGGGAAATGATGAACAGGGAAACAATATACCGGGTTGTGTTACCCAGCATGCATCTTTTGTCGTAAATACTGTAGCAAGTTGTAGAATGTTAATGCATGGTAACTATGCGAACAGGCAGAGACTTAATTCAGTTTATTGCAACTTTAACACCACTCTCTAAGCTCATAACAACTTTGTCGCCATGCAAACAGACATTCATCACATTCATTGCATTTTCCCTCTAAATTATCTTTATGATTACTGCACAGAAATTAAAAAGGTATTCATGCAAATTTCACATCTCTGAACCGATCGGATTGATAGCAACAATTAAAAACAATAAACACTAGAACACTTTTATCAAATTGATAAAATTCTAGCAACTAAGTCTTGTTTACTTGTAGGTAATCCGAACCAGAAGCCAATTAAACATTCATCGAAATGCATCGAATATAATCTTCATCGTCAGTCTAACAGCAGATTAGTCCTGCTTGCAGACGTAGTAATTCGGGACTCGATTCTGACAAGTATATCCCTCAATTCTCAAACTAACATCAACTTCAGACACGATTTTCATCAATAACATGCTGTTGCGGCTCATGCCAGTAATCTAATCCCGTACACCGTCTGCAAGCAGGACTGACAGTAAATATACCGATGCCTGTTTAATATTCAGACATTTCATAGACGTGTGTGTATGTGTGTGTTCTGCTCCCAGGGACCTGCTCTACCACAATGACAATATTCCCAATTGCTATGACCTTTGGCATTGACAGGAATTTATTGCGAGTCTTCATTTTGGGTTCTCTTATGTCAAGAAATGTTGTCAGAAGTAAAATGGAAACCATCAACTGTATATTATATGAATGGAGAGAGAGAGAGAGAGAGAGAGAGAGAGAGAGAGAGAGAGAGAGAGAGAGAGACAGACAGACAGACAGACAGACAGACAGACAGACAGACAGACAAAGACAGGCAGAGAGAGAAACAGAGAGACAGAGACATAGAGAGAGAGAGACAGACAGACAGACATACAGACAGACAGACAGACAGACAGACAGACAGACAGACAGACAGGCAGGCAGGCAGGCAGGCAGGCAGACAGACAGACAGACAGACAGACAGACAGACAGACAGACAGACGGACAGACAGACAGACAGACGGACAGACAGACAAGGATAGCGACAGACTGACGGACAGTAAGACAGACACAGAGATATAGGCACATATCTAATATTACTTTTGGCGGCAGTGGCAGTTATACAAGAAAAAAAAATAGCGTGTATAATTGAATTACGTGTACCCCTATTCATCTTATTCGGAATGCAATACCCTCCCACATAGCGGCTGTGTGATCACTGTGCATGGTGAAATAACATGCAACATATTTCCATGGCAAAACAGACGTAAGGGTTTTGAGAAAACATGACATGGAAATGCTAAGAATTCTTTACGTTATTGATAAAATATATATCAACGTTGAGTATGTTGTTGATGATGATGATTACATCCAAATAAACAGACTGGATTTCATCTTACTATGTACATGATGTACGTGACATTTAATTAAAGAGACATAGGCTAACTTCAACTTCTGACATGATTTCCTTCAATATCTACAAACACAAGTCTTATCTATAGTAGTTTTGTTTATTTGAGCTTTGAAATGACTACACCACTTCTCAACATTGCGTTGACGGGTTTGTGTATATTTTATTTATCGACAGTCTTGGTTTCAATTTTTGGGTTATACCCTAAAACTATGTCATCAAATCATTTATCTAAGTTATGTGCGATGTTACAAATCTTACGGCTACCAGTGATACTTAGATGAGTTGATGATTAAATGAGTTGATGATTAGATGAGTGAAAATAATTTCATAAAACTCGATTACATGATACTAGTATAATCACAGGGAACATAAATACAAACGAACATAAATAAACAATCAATAAAAAAACAAAAACAAACAAAAAACAAACAAACAAACAAATAAATAAATAAATAAATAAATAAATAATTAATTAATTAATTACTGACAAACATCAACAATAGAGTAATCACAAATCAGTATCAACAATAATAAATGTTTGGCAGTATCAAGAATTAGTGTACGCAAAATAGTTACAAATCGAAATGCCCCCAATTTATGACTAGTTTGTTTGTTTGTTTGTTTGTTTGTTTGTTTGTTTGTTTGTTTGATTGTTTTCGTAAACAAAACTAACTGAGCCTGAGTTCCATGTGGTATAATGTTAATGCATGCCTTCTATAACAATGACGTCATTACACTTCTCTTCTGGCATTGTTAGAACAGTTGCTTACAGAGTAGTTATTTCCTCGACATCCAATTGAATACGTATAATAAAATGACGTCATCGGATCGTTTATAAGTTAATACTGGTTTGAGTTCAGTCAATTACAAGTGATAGTTAAGTATACTTCAATACGTAGGATACGAGTACCTATTATAAATATGTAGCAAAGATTACCCCAAAACGTATAAGCTAAAAATATATATCTATCTATTTAAATGTTTTTTGTGGAGTCATGATGGGCGAAAGGTTAGAGTTGCCGACTTGGAATCTGCAGATTGCAGGTTCAAGCCCCATCGCTGTCGTTTGTTCCTGAGTGGCTAAAGTCCAAGGGCAGGATTTGAACCACAACTGTGCCTCAGCCAAACCAGCTGCATAATTGGGGACCTCGTAGAATAGAGTGTGCCACCAAGCCAGGGGTAATAATTGTAAAGCGATTTGCACAAAGTGGGAAAGTGATATATAAAAACTAACACTGAGTATTATTTTCAATAAGTAGATAACTATATAATTATTCAGATGAAACAAAAGACAACACGGCAAAACTTTCAGATTTACCCATGATCCTTTAATAGCTATTACGTCACACATATTGGTCAGAACAATAAAGTCAATATATCAATCTTCAAACTGGCACGTTATTTGAATTCAATATAAAGACCACCTATCATAACAATATTAAATTTACCTCTCGAGCACGTTATGACGTGGATTAAATTACAGACCACCTATCATAACATATGCAAACATTTGGTGACCATGATAACAATGTAACTATATCTGAAAATCTTTGAACCTAGTTTTACTAATATGAAATTAACCCCATGGTCAAGAATTGTCATGGTCTTTGCTACCCAAACCACCTGACTTGTTAGATGTTTGCTAAAATAGACCATGTTATATGAAATTCCGTATGTTTTATGAAACCACCCAACTTGTTGTAAAACGTGTATGAAACCACCTTTTTGTAACACAAACTTGTCTGGAACAGCCGAGCTTGATGTAAACCAACTTGTACATTATATGAGACCACCTAGCTTGTTGTAAGACAAACTTGTACATTATATGAGACCACCTAGCTTGATGTAAACCAACTTGTACATTATATGAGACCACCTAGCTTGTTGTAAGACAAACTTGTACATTGTATGAAACCATCTAACTTGTTAGACAGACTTGTACATCGTATGGTAAACCTAATTTAACGTAAAATAAACTTGTATATTGTATGAAACCACCTAACTTGTTGTAAAACAAACTTGTTCATTGCATGGAACCACCTAGCTTGTTGTAAGACAAACTTGTACATTGTATGAAACCAGCTAACTTGTTTAGACAGACTTGTACATCGTATGGTAAACCTAACTTGACGTAAAATAAACGTGTATATTGTATGAAACAACCAAACTCGTTGCAAAACAAACTCGTACATTGCGTAGAACAACAAAACGTTTTGTAAATCAAATTTGTTCATTGCATGGAACCACCTAGCTTGTTTTAAAACAAACCTGTTCATTGTATGAAACCACCTAACCTTATGTCAAACAAATGTGTATATTGTATGAAACCACCTAACTTATTGTACAACCATCTTGTACGTTGTATGAAACCACCTAACTTGTTGTAAAACAAACCTATTCATTGTATGGAACCACCTAGCTTGTTGTAAAACCATCTTGTGCGTCGTATGAAGTCATATTGTTCTTTTAGATCAAAATGTGTACACCAAATATAAGCTGTAAAATAAAACAAAGTGGTATATCATGATTTTGAAGTAACCCATCTTGTAAAATAAAATTGTATATCATAGTAATTATGAAATAACCCATCTTGTAAAATAAAGTGGTATATCATAATAATTATGAAATAACCCATCTTGTAAAATCCACGTAAGACAAACAAACTTCTGTGTTGTATGTTCTATACCTGTTTAATAATATTTGCTGATTGGCCAGTTACTTGACCAATCAACTTGAGTGTATGCTAATGCATGGAACTGCCTATCTTGTCAATATTACTGATTACATTGGAATAACGTTGCTTGTGAAATGCTTTACTGTAATGCAATCCTGTTTGTGATATGAAACTTGTCTGATCAAATCGGGACATACTGAAAATTGACGGCTCTTCATTTCTTCATGTTTATCTTCCCTTCGACCTTTGATCGTCAAAGTGTGCCGATTTACGTTAACACCTCGTAAGACCATCACCCCTCTGTGTAGAATTGATAGAACACGTTTTTCAGCGACTTCCCAGCCATTTGTTATGATAAAGTATCCCGATTTGTGAGAATGTCCTTTGACTGAAATCCATTTCCTTCCTATAACAAAAAACCATATATCGGAAAAAGAAAACCTCCCCATGCATATGTACAATTAATGTACAAATGATATTACCTTAAACATCATCCCAATTCCTTGACATTCTTATTCCCACGCCATCTGATATAACACGAAGGGGAAATACCATTTCCATAAATCAGATGGCCCCAAGGAACAAATTTCCCTCAAAATCAACATTCTTAAAATTTCTCCTTTATGTTACTCTGCCATATGAAAGTTTGCTCCTGGTCCGTTTAGAATTTGAGGCAGTCATATTGGATTCTACTATGGCGTAAATTTTGATATCAGTTTGATCTCAATTTCAAATATTGTATGGTGCCCCCCCCCCCACCCGATTGTTTCTCGATTTTATCTGACAAGTGGTTTTTTTGTCAACAAATTAACAACAAAAGTGTAAGATTTTATTTCAAAGACACACAGTACGTTCTTGTCAACTGTCTGGAGTTCTATCCGAAACGAAAACAGTATTTTACAATATTGACCAAACGTATGTTCTACATTCCATCACATCGACTTAACAGTTATGTGGCCACTCGTAGAGACCGTTTATTTTTAGCTGATGTGTACGATGTTGTTGGTTGCCAAGTCTGCCGTTGAGTTTAATTGGTTTTAAAATAGCGAAACACCGGCTATAATATGTCTTTCTTAAACTATTACAACAGATAAACCAATATCTAATCATTTCCTGTTTTTATGAAGGACGTTATTTTGAATGTCTAACATATTTGTTAAATTCTTCTGTGTACCATTAACTGTTGTTTCTTGATTCTTTTTCAAATTCCATTTTGCCACGATTTTTGTGTAACTTTAGACACGGCATTACTAACAACCGAGGCTATGCGTACGTGCGTGCGTGTGCGCATGCGTACGTGCGCGCGCGCGTGCGCGTGCGTGCATGCGTGCGTGCATGCATGCATGCATGTATGTATGTATGTATGTATGTATGTATGTATGTATGTATGTATGTATGTATGTATGTATGTGTGCGAGCGTGCGTGCGTGCGTGCATGCATGCATGCATGCATGTATGTATGCATGTATATATGCATGCATGTATGTATGTATGTATGTATGTATGTATGTATGTATGTATGTATGTATGTATGTGTGTGTGTGTGTATGTATGTATGTATGTATGTATGTATGTATGTATGTATGTATGTATGTATGTATGTATGTATGTATGTATGTATGTAAAAGGGTGCAAAAGTTATAGATAATACATTCCCAAGAATTAGTAAAATGATCGACGTCAATTTCTTTAACATAGTTGAAGTAAGATAGCAGATACTGGACTCGATGGCTACTTGTAAAGAAAAACAAAATACCATGGACGTATATATGGACGTGTTAATATTTGTAGGGATTATGGGTAAGGAATTTCAATACAATATTAGAATGGCATTACATTTCTGTTATCAGCCAGGGTAATGTAATTGATACAGCAATTACAAAGTACAAATACAACGTCTAGTTAATAGGAGTATGCTGAACAAACAGAATAACAGTTGCTAAACGCCATATGATTATCGACAATACATCTGAAGCAGTTTGTACAGCAACGTCATATAGACCATAAACAAAATATTCCCCAAATTGCAAGTTGTTAATTGAAGGCTATTTGCACATGACGAACGATCCAGGAAACTTGTTACTCCGAGTTACCGTTTTTATTCTGGCTAATATAGTAATTGAATAGTTGGAATGCACTGCTTGGTTTGTCTATATTATATATATGTATGTTTTATCACTTAAGTATCGAGTTGTCTGGGACGAGTACAAATCAATCCTTGAATGATCCGAATATGTGTCTGCAGGGGACATAGACTAGTTGAAGGTAATCTTCTCAGAGGTTGACGTATTCTCTGACTAACATTTGCCCTATTCTCAATGAATGGATATAAATAGGCTAACTCGTTTGAGAAACAGTTGACCATCTGGCAAGAATGTAGTAATGTGTAATAGCTAACAAGTTTTTAAAAAGTGGCTAACGTGGTGGAGATATTCGATTTGAAAAGTTACGATGTCAGTGCTGTCAGTGTCAAATTGTCCACAGCTGTACATGTGTTACAGTTTAGTTCTTCAGACTACATTGATTGCCCATAATTGTGTCACACCGACTGAAAAACACAGTTTATTCAGAGTATATTACCCACTGAGTTACTCACTGCAAAGTCTTTCCAAGTACACTGTCCAGTGTGTCATTACATAGTTCTTAACGTACTATGTATGTAACTGCCCAGTCATACCGTACACTGTTCGCGTTACTCAGTCAGTAACTCCACGGTCATTCAGTGTGCGTTACTCAGTTAGTAACTACACGGTCATTCAGTGTGCGTTATTCAGTCAGTAACTACATGGTCATTCAGTTTGCATTACTCAGTAACTACACGGTCATTCAGTTTGCATTACTCAGTAACTACACGGTCATTCAGTTTGCATTACTCAGTAACTACACGGTCATTCAGTGTGCATTACTCAGTTAGTAACTACACGGTTTCTGTTTGCATTACCCAGTAACTACACGGTCATTCAGTGTGCATTACCCAGTAACTACACGGTCATTCAGTGTGCATTACTCAGTAACTACACGGTCATTCAGTGTGCATTACTCAGTTAGTAACTACACGGTCATTCAGTGTGCGTTGCTCAGTAACTACACAGTCATTCAGTGTGCGTTATTCAGTCAGTAACTACATGGTCATTCAGTTTGCATTACTCAGTAACTACACGGTCATTCAGTGTGCATTACTCAGTCAGTAACTACACGGTCATTCAGTGTGCGTTACTCAGTCAGTAACTGAACAACTTGGTATCCTACAGACCTCTTTACGGCACTGGGCAGATCGTACCGGCAAGAGAAAATATGTGCTCTGGCGAGAATGGTAACTACTCAGTCATCATGGTCATTGACACTTAAAGTACTCTGCCTAAATAGCAGAGTTTGCCACTGCTCAGTCCTACATAATACATAGTCCAGTCTCTCAGCATATCAATAAATGCCACGTACTGTCAACTACATATGCTACCATTGCATTGTCTGAATATTTCACTCATATGCACCTGGTTATGTATGTACACAGACAGCTTGTGGTAATGGCAGCAAATTACTTGTCATAGTTAATATGACATTAGTTAAAAAATGAGGCACACCCTGTCATTCTTCACTGGGTTACCTAGCGGTACAAATTCGGTAAAGTTATTGTCGAGGCAAACGATAAAATGCGAAAGTATTAGAAAGATTTGACAACGTTCTGTTTTAGTCAGTTGGTTTCTATATTGCGTTATCTATTTTGTTTTCTACCTCTCCCTTCCCATACACAACATACTAATGTTCCTGTAACGCTATACACTGGCCTCGGTCATTGGCACTGAGAGAAAAGCCAGTATACCTTCGTATCGACATATCGTAAGACGAGAGGGGTTGTCTGTATGACGTAGTATCCACATCAACAAAGTGTGTTATTACAGACGTAATACAAATAAACGCTTTTGAAATAACACATATAAACATCAAAAGTCCTCGCGGAACAAGGAACACACATGAATAAACTTTAGTGATATTTTTTTCATTTTTCTGCCTCCCAAAGGTTCTCTGTATAAACTAACATAAGATAACACGTTTATGAACGATTTCTCGAAACAGTGTGGTTTGAAAGACCGAATTTCAAAATAAATATATAAATATGTATAAATTTAGCCAAATATAATTAAAAATATGCTTCGGCTATGATATGATACCAGTATAATGATAATTATACATGCTAGAATTTTAGCTGTTTATATGCAAATTACACATTACGTGCACAAACAAAACAAAATAATTATGGATAGGTTTGTAGTATTTGATATTCAAAATTTGAAAACCTGGAGTTAAATTAAATATTATTAATATTATTTCTTCAATAATTGTTTCTCGACCGGAAAGATGAATTTGTCATATTTTTTTTTATATACATTGTATCCTACTTTTGTTACTGCTTGTCAAAGTGTTATGCCATCGAAAAAAACAACCAGCGGGTCGACTCATGTTTCGTTCTACCAAATTATTCATAGCTTTGTTATCATTCAAGGTTAACGAGTGCTGCTGTGACTGCTGCTTATATACTGATTAGGGATATCGTGTTACCAAGTGCTGCGACCACCAATAAACTCAAAATAGTATGTATAGGAATATCTTGTTACAAATTATGACTGATATTTCCGATCGTAAACTTGACAAAGCTTGAAATCATTTGTCAGATCACAGCCTATACTGCCAGAAGGACTTCTAACCTTTATCATCGTTCATGCCACGAGTCATCAATGTAAATCACGCAGTCTGCCAGAGACATGAGACAGGAGAGACTGAGATATACGGAGATGAAATTTGAACTAATTGACCTCCAATGAGGTCAAATAGTTGTTGACATTCCACATAAAGAGGCCTCACTTGTAGTGTCAAGCTTTAAAAGTAGATTTCGATGTATAGACATAATACTACCGTCTTATATTCAACCGGGGTCCCGCTTCTACGACTTCGAAAGAGCTAATATAATTGAATTGTACACAAACTAGTTTGAAGTAAATTCAAGTTACCAGTGTTTAATATTCAACCGGGGTTTCACTCCTATCACTTGGCATATATCGCTGCATAAAACTACAACCGTGTTACATTGAATCAAGGGTTTAAATCCATAACTTTAAAAAGCCTTACACAGAAATATGCAACATAAATATTACTGGCAGGCATAATAAAACAGCGGCTAACATCACCGGGCATATATACTGTCTCTCCACTCGCTTTTTTTACAGCCACACTAAGAAGTTTATCACCCAGACGGTACAAATTGTTTGACCTGTTACCATCGGGAACAAGTTATAGGCAAATTAAAACTATTCAAAAACAGTTTTTATGCAACTGCTGTTCGTATTTTAAACAGTCGTGATTTATGTTTTTTGTATAGTAGTGTCAGAATTTTACCAAACAGATTGTGTATCCCCCTGTCGTACAATTCATTTGATTCGGTCCACGATTTGTAAAATAAGTTTCATTGTATAATATGTTTTTATACACTTGGCAATAAAGTATTAATATTTCATATTATTATACCGGAGTACTTTTAATTAGTGATTTCAGATTCACTACTTAAAATGAATATAGCATTTGATAGAGAATTTGAAACAATACGATCATTTTTGTCGGGGTTAAAATTCCAACATTTGAACTTTTATTGGCCGAAATTATTATGGTGTCTATAAAAACATGTTATTCCGATCAAACTCTTCAAAACTAGGAAACGGTGATATATGTTAATATTTCATGTGTATCCTCTCATGTAGGAATGCCTCAGGCTACAGCGTACAATCACCAGTAAACGAGGCGCTTTTTACTAAAATAATTCATTAACTTAGGTGGACACATCCACGTAAAACCACAGCTCTCTTGCAGCAGCCGTACATCTTAATTTTCCATAGCCAACGGGAAAATATTGCTGTGGCTTGCTAATTGAATGGGTGGACAACATCAACGAAAAGTTTGGAATAACTGATTTTTCATATGGCCTAACATAACTTTTTGAGATAAGAGAATGTAAGCTAATGAACGTACGTGTTTTATTTTTTCAGGTTAGTTCGTAATCATGGTTAAGCCAGGAGAAAGTGGCCCGTCATTTGTACAGAAGCCGTACATAGACCAGTCTCCGGATGGTAAACTGTTGACTTTTAAATGTCAAATTTCGGGCAATCCTAAACCATCGTTTACGTGGTATCGGAACGCAGTGGAAATTCGCGATGGAGGGCGCTATTACATGGATGTATTGCCGAAGGGAAATGCCTTTATTGTTTCGTTGGAGCTGCAAAATGTCTCCCCCGACGACGCAGGAACTTACAAGGTTGTTGCAAAAAATCAATTTGGCGAGAGTAGTGGAACAATTGCACTTAATTTCGGTAAGTAATTCGATTATCACGATTTACAGATGGCAAATTTATGCCACCATGGTAACGTATCAGTGAGTGAGTGACGTAGGAAGGGGAGTGACGACTTTGTTGTTTTTATGATTGAAGAATTCGCGAATCGTGAAGTAAGAAACTAAGGAACTTATATTATTGTAACGTAACAAATGATCGAAGTCGGTCTACATGATCAGTTCATTTGTACAGACCGTGCATACTTACACTTGCAGCGCCACCACAGGCCTTCTTTAGAGACCGATCAGTTTCTTCAGCTGGGGTGGCGAATTATTTCAGTGTCACAATAGTAAGTCTCCGACCCCTCTCTCAAATGGGAATACCCATAGGGTAAAGAACAAATGATCAATATAGTTCTCGCGATTTTCAGGATTTCTAATATTATTTTCTCTACATTTCAAATAAAGTTTTAAAATATTGTTTCCTCTCACTTTTCCCCGCTGTTTTCTACTGTTGCCACTGTCTTATCAGAGTTTACCAACTTTGGATAAATTAGCAGAATGCTAATCCAAGAACAAACTCACCACGGGCTAATTGCCCCCATTAACTCATTGCGCGGGGAGTGTAAAGATCTACTGATCCGACTAATGGTAGTCTTGCTGCTAGACGTTCGGGCTTTCTTTCGATACTATAAGCGAACGAAGTTCGCAGTGAGGGCTTGTTCCATCCTCGATAGCGATGTTCGGTCGTGTGTCGTATTTTATTGGAAGAACATCCGAGGTCTAGCAGATAGACTAGACTAAGGGCAGTACACGTATTATACTGGTCATTATTCGGATCAGTGGATGTTTACACTCACTGCGTATTAATCATGTGAAAATAACCAGTGAGCTTGTTCTCGGATAAGCAATCTGCTAAGTTATGCAAAGTTGGTAAACTCTGATAAGACAGTGGTAACAGGTAGGAAATAGGAAAAAACAGTGTGAGGAAACAACATCACACACAAGTAAGATAAGAACCTTACTTGTCTGTGGAAATATACAGAATATAATATTAGAAATCCGAAAAATCGTGAATACAAAATCTTTTCCCTGTGGAATACCCAAGTATATGATGTAATATCAAATGAAATGACGCAAAGTGGTACTATATTGTTGTAAACTAGGGCCTTTTTACCGTGTGACAATGCTACCTCACATACATGTACGTCGACTATTATGTTTCGTTGCGTCAGCGAAAAAAACCTGGCTTGCGAGAACGAGTGGCATTTGAAAGTAGGACCTTTCCCAAAACTCCAAAGTAGGAAATATGACTATAAACTACATTTACATTTTCCTATTATGGAAAATATTTTTGAAAATTACTGACATATTCTTTTGAGATGTCATAACATATTTATGATAGTCTATGTTTCTATATATTGCCATTAATAGCAATAACAATACTATGCCAAGTAGCTTACATATGACTTTTGACGTAATATGGTGTGATGCAAAGAAAGAAAAATATGCTCATTTGAAATTAATACAATTTAACGGCGCACCAACACATACAGACCATAATATAGATACGGACATGACGTCACCACAAATGTATAACATCCATGGGTTAGTTTTTAGGGGTGCATGGGTTGGGGTTTTAGGGGTGCATGGGTTGGGGTTTTAGGGGTGCATGGTGGTTTTAGGGGTGCATGGTGGTTTTAGGGGATGCATGGTGCCTTTGATATCAAAATATAACCGATATAAAACTACACCGTTTATATAAGTACCCACAAATTAACTTAATTTCCGATTTTTTTTCTTGTTTTAGGACAACAGTCTGGTGGAGGAGGGTAAGTTTATATCTCAAATAACTTCAAATTTAAATTGTCTAACCCATAGACAAACATAATCTAACAAGAAATCTAAACAAACAAACAAACAAACAAACATAAATAAACGTACACAGGTATACCCACAATATGTAAGTAAATAAAAATGCGATAAAAACACGAGGTAACTATCATCATGTTATCCATGGATACCAGTCTGTGTGCCAAATTATGCTACTGTGTCTCCCTGTATACAAACTTAGTGGCTATTTATCTGTTTCAGTGAGTGAGTCAGTCTGTCTTTCTTTCTCTATGTGGTGCTCGTCTGTCTGTCTGTCTGTCTGTCTGTCTGTCTGTCTGTCTGTCTGTCTGTCTGTCTGTCTGTCTGTCTGTCTGTCTGTCTGTCTGTGGTCAGCTCGTCTAGCTGTCTGTCAGACAATTAAATGAAGTTTCCATATCACTGATGATTCTAGTTTAGAGTCTGTGTAAGGTTTCATGCTTTGAAATCATATTGCTATATTTTACCGACTAAATGGCGACCTCATACCTGCTACGATCTTATAATTGGATAGTATATACTTAGTCTATGATCTGTTCACCCTAAACGTAAATAGGATTACACATCTTGTATCCATAAGACTACGCAACACGTATGTAGTGGTATTCTTTAACTGTAGTAGTGTCATATGCTCAAACAAAATGACCCACTTCTCAAACAAGGCACCACAGAAAGACACAATCTACTCCTTAATAACATGTGGAGTGCACTTGTTCCATAACAATGTCCTTCTCCATTCAATTCTCCCCCCTCGTTCTCCTCCCTTTCCCCTTCATTCTTCCTTCTTCTTCTCCCCCTCCTCTCGGCCTCATTTTCGTCTTCCTCTACACATCTCCTACCTTCCTTTTTTCCTTCCTGCCTTCCTTCTTTCATTCCTTCTTCTTCTTCCTCCCTCCTCCTGCTACACACTTATAGGGGTTCAATTTGTGTCAATATAGATAGTGATAATCTACAGGTTATAAAAATTACTCATCTTGATCGTAAAATGTAGATGTAAATTCGTTTATTGTTGTTTGTTTGTTTGTTTGTTTGTTTGTTTGTTTGTTTGTTTGTTTTTACATTGCTACAATGATAACCACTTAACATGAAAAAAAACGTCTGGTGCTACAAAAATCTTACTACATTTTATCGTCTGTTTCGACACAAATCTTACATAAATTGCTACAAATTATCGTCTGCTGACAAAACAGTCTTTACAAACATTGCTACATTTTATTGTCAGGGAACAACAAATTGAAGGAACAGCTCCTAGATTTACGATGAAACCTGTAATGAAACAGTCGGATGATGGTAAAACTCTAACAATCCAAAGTGAACTTCAAGCATCTCCTCGACCTAGTATCCAATGGACCCGCAATGGTATTCCAATCACAGATGGTGGAAAAATCTCTATTCGGATTGAGGCTGACGAGGATTTTTACTTCTTGTCTCTCACGATTTCTAATGTTGCTGGGTCTGATGGTGGGGACTATGTGGTGTTTGCCAAGAACGCACTTGGAGAATCAACGTCAACAATCAAACTCAATTTTGAAGGTAAGTCTCTATAAACACTCACGGTTCACTTATAAGGTTGTTTAGCTGACCAGTACAATTCGAATTTGATAGCGTAGTTCAACATTCCCTGAAGCTCGTTTATTTGAATCAATATTATTAATAATAGTAAAATGGATACAAACCGAAGTGTATATCGTACTTGTCTCCAAGGTTACAATTTGAACAAACAACGTATGCAACGTTTTCAAACATTAATTAGCCAAACAATTAAGTCATATAAATGGGAAATTAAAAAAGAAGAAGCAGAGACAAAAGCCATCAACGGACTACTGAGTTGTTGTTTTGTTTTACCTCAAAGCCCGATATTGATTTAATTATGATTATCTGTTTGATTGTGATAATGTGAGGGGGAAGGGGGTTAGAGGTCAAAATGTAACAATTTAGTTCTTTATCCTACATTGAACTATTGATGTCAATAGCTGGTGAAACATTCAGACATTTTGGCTCCGTTCCAACAGCTGTTCGAGGTTATATTTTTCATGGACGTATGCCATACTGTGTATGACCGTAGTTGAACTGTGCTTTCCAAGATATTCCTGTGTAAATTCAAAGTCGTGTATAATTTGATATTAAACTGACAGACCCACTGAAATAGATATTGGATAGATTATAAGTGTCATTAGTTACTACAAGTTTTAATTAATGCATGGAATTAGTAACAATATCATGTACGCATGCGTTCACTTGTGAGATATTATACGTCTTTCTCAGCATGATTGTTACACTTTTGTTTGCTGTGTATTTGACACTTAGTGTGAAGTCAACGGGGTGCGCCAAAATGCAAACTCGTATTATCATGGCAACACAATTGTTATTCCATCAAGAATTGAAAAGACTCAATGCGCTCGTCCCTGTACATTGACATAAACTGCTAAACAGTTTTTCTTAAAGAGTTCTCGATAGAAACTGGTACATTTGTAATTGTACATATCTATATTGGCCAAACCAAATTTTGTAAAAATATATAATAGAGAAAAAAAACAGAGATGTTTTATTGTTTGGTTTAAGATGTGAATATCCAATCAACTCAATTAACGTAACAAAGAACTTAATTAAACTTATTCAGATATTTAATGTTGCCATGACTACCGAGAAAATGCAAACTGTATCCACTTCCTTGACGTTTATGCTGTGTGTCAGATTCTAATAATATCGGTCCTCTAGACAAACCTGCCGCCGGCGCTCCAATTTTCACAATGAAGCCCCACATCAATCAATCAAAAGATGGACGAAGATTAACCTTCGAGTGTGAGATAAAAGCCACCCCTCGTCCGACGATAACATGGTACAAAGAGGACATGGTACTCCAAGATGGAGGACGGTTTATGATCGATGCCGAAGAAGATAGAGACTTTTACTTTGCAATGTTGGAGATTGATAACATCACACCCAAAGATGGCGGGGAGTACAGAGTCATTGCCAAGAACAAACATGGAGACTCTACTCAGACCATTAACCTAAATTTTGATTGTAAGCCTAATGTAACTTACTGTTTTAATTAATCATCTCACCCATACTACCCGTTCATCTCATATTTCTAGCTCTCCCTCAATATCTTAGAAAACTATATCAGAGTTTAGAGTGTTATTAGTCTGTATCACTCATTATACTGCAAAGCCATGATACTATCCTTCTCATCACACTACTCCACCACCACCACCACCACCACCACCACCACCACCACCACCACCACCACCACCACCATCACCATCACCATCATCATCATCATCATCATCATCATCATCATCATCATCATCATCATCATCATCATCATCATCATCATCATCATCGCAAACGACGTTCTATTTACGTGGTCATGCCAAGCATCTATCCCTCTCATTCCATCATCTCCATAATCATCTCCATCCTGAGCACGCCATCACTTTCTGACAATTATCTAGCCAGTAATTCTTTGCAACCTTAATTAATATATTCCTGGTAAACAGATAAACGGAAATCACAACCAATTGGTTCACATTGTTTTACTTTGTTTGGAAATTGATGAGGTGTATGAGTGAAATTAATCAAGATTATTTATTATTTTCTTAATTGACGAATGGTTTATGATGTGCAGTCTACTTGTATTGCAGTTCTCTAACTTACCACTTTGATATAATTTCAAATAATTTATTTCACTAATTTTGATAGAAAAGTTCATTTCAATATCAATATTTGAAAAATGACCAATGAATGTAGTTATTAATCATAACTTCTATTATTGACAACCTGTTATCTGTTTCTCCTCCATATACACAAAGCTGAACCATCAGCACCAGCAAAGTAAGTTTAATTGTGATCTATACTTCTATATCATGCCATATCCATAATCACCCTATGATAAACATTTGCCATTATTAATTTTTACCCAATTTATATACTTAAAATGTAAGTAATTTGAATATTTCCAACTTGGGCTATGTACTTCAGCACTTTATTATATATGTATTCTTGGTATTAGTCCGTCCGTCCGTCAGTCCGTCAGTCAGTCAGTCAGTCAGTCAGTCAGTCAGTCAGTCAGTCTGCCTGTCTGTCTGTCTGTCTGTCTGTCTGTCTGTCTGTCTGTCTGTCTGTCTGTCTGTCTGTCTGTCTGATCTGCCTGACTGTCGATCGATCGATCGATTTATATGTATGCAATTTAACAATATTTGATCGTAAAAGACAAGCGCTTATCCGACAAGTCTTCATTTACAGGGCAAAGGGTCTTGCTCCTTCATTTGCTGGCAAGCCTGTAATGAAACAGTCAAAGGATGGTCACCACATGTCTTTTGAAAGTGAATTGACTGCTGACCCTCGACCCCAAATAACGTGGTATCATGGAGACCGGCTACTGCAAGATGGCGGCCGTATTCGTATAATTATTGAGAAAGAGGGCTCTACAGGTTATTTCCTTGTTTTAGAGTTAGCTGACGTCACACCTACTGATGGAGGGGTTTACACGGTAGTCGCTAAGAATGAATATGGTGAAAGCAAAGCAACAATTAATCTGAATTTTGACAGTGAGTATCATACATAATCGTACTTTCATTATCTTAACGTTTGGAGAAAGAGAGCTTAAAGTTTGGAGAAAGAGATAGAAAGAGAGAGAGAGAGAGAGAGAGAGAGAGAGAGAGAGAGAGAGAGAGAGAGAGAGAGAGAGGCAGACAAATAAACAGACAGACAGACAGACAGACAGAGACAGACAGACAGACAGACAGAGACTGACAGACAGACAGACAGACAGACAGACAGACAGACAGACAGACAGACAGACAGACATGGACAGACAGACAGACAGACAGAGAGACAGAGAGAGACAGACAGACAGACAGACAGACAGACAGACAGACAGACAGACAGACAGACAGACAGACAGACAGACAGACAGACAGACAAACAGAGTCAGAGACAGAGAAAGAGAGATACACACACAAACGGACAAGCAGAGAAAGTAAGTGTGTAGACTCACAGTTAGAGAGATAACTTGTGTGATAAAGACATCGGGGGAGAGACAAACAGGGATAGAGGAACGGAACTATTCCAAAACAGAAGACATTGAATTCGTAGGCCCGCTTTGAACAACTTGTAGCTGACCATCTAGTAACTCGTAGCTGATCATCTAGTTACTCGTAGCTGACCATCTCGTTTTAGATATGATATTTGTTACGATGTGCAAACCTTATGTATATGTATGTTATAATGTTCGTTGCATATGCCATATCAAATTAACATGTTTCCAAATTTGTTTTCAGTAAGAGCAGCACCTGACTCTGGTAGGGGTCCGTCATTTCCTGAAAAACCATCTATTAGACAAGAAGATGGCGGTAGAATACTCATCATGGAGCAAAAAGTTATTTCTGACCCCAGACCGACTGTCATCTGGAAGCACAATGATATATTAGTCCAAGATAGCAGTCATCATAGAATTAGCATTACTCAAGAAGCCAACCTGTACGTACTAAAGCTAGAAGTACATGACGTCACGCCTGAAGATGGTGGAATTTATACCATTAATGCCAGGAATAGTAAGGGACAGGGGAATTCCACAATAACTATCAATTTTAATGGTAGGTATATTGATCCACTATTTATTTGGTATATCTTCAATATATGCTTCGTTTTGTTCACGCTGTATTTCAAAGAACCCTAGACCCATAAATCCTTTTAAAAGTCCTTGAACTTAAAATAAAATAGCGTATTTTCATATTTTCATTTAAAATTATTTCTGTGTGAAACATTTCAAATGTAATATAACTCTAAAACAAATATTATATCTTCCTGTATTTATAATAACAAACTTTTACACTTTAACTATTTGTAATTTATTGAGTCGCAAACACAGATTTGGTCTGTGTTGTTTTACCTTTTTTAGTTTACAGTAGAAAATAAAGTTGTTTGCTAATAAAATATCCAAAATAAAAATCCACTTCTCATCCTTATTGCCAGTTAAGTCACAGTTCTTGTTTTACGTTTTAGTTAAACTTAGAAGCATTAAATTGCATGTTATTTACATTCTGGTACACCGAAATACAACTATGGTCCAATTATTATGTATTGCAGTGCAGCAAATTCAAATGATGCAGCAAAGAATGAAGCAACCGAAAACGATGCAGATGGACTTTGGCGATATTCAAGAGAGTGTGGCCGTAGACGGAGCGGCAATTCGTAAGATGTCCAAGACCCAAGTATCGTCCTCTAAGTATGTATCTGGAGATGAGCAATCAGGAATATCAAGGGTAGAAGAATCAATGACATCTATCACTACATCTACAGCGGTAGAGGGAGCTGAAAAAGCCACTAAACCCGTCTTTGCTGAAGGTTTAAAAAATCAGGTAAGTGCATGAATGGACGTACGAATCCATAGCAAATCCACGCAATAAATTATAATTTATCTCTCTTTCAACAAATATATTCTCCATTCTCCCAATTTCATATTTCCAGAATTACCGATTATTAATTTCTTACTTGTCTTTGATTATTTTGTTTTTATCGGCCTGTATTTTTGTATTGAAAATGATGTTTCGTAAACGTTACACCAAACTTTTTTCCGATTTTAGAAAATATAGTATATCGTATTTTGTAAATGTTTACCTAATCGAAAAATATTAACTGTATATTTGGCAGTAGTGACATCCATGTTTATCTATTTAAGCCTCAAGCATCACTTATACCCTTCAAAAACTCTATTCATTAATGCTCACATATTTCCAACCTTCATTCAGATTCGTGTGTTTCATCCAATTTTAAACTTGGGTCTTTCTTTTGGTAATAATATACTTTGGCTTTTATTCTAGAATGCAATGGATGGCGATGAAGTGATATTCCGTGTTCGGATGACAGGTTTCCCAGCACCACAAATCACGTGGTACAGGTACGTAAACTCCACGTCAGGGCAACACCCCCCCCCCACACACACACAAAAGATCACGTGATATGCAATCTCATCCCCGGGTAACATATTTTCCAGAATCATAATCATGTGATAGAGTGAGATGTGAGATACTGGTTATACGTATCCGAAAGGATTTGTTTGGAAAGTTCTATATCAACATTTTGAGGCCCTTTCCTAGATGCCTGTCAGTTGCTTGTGCTTCTGCGCTATTAAAAATTGCAAATTCATAGAAACGTTATTGTCTAACAAATTACATTTTCTGTTTGAACAAAACTATTTGCTGAAATTAGTGATTCAAATCAATTATTAGCTATGGAATTTCATTTTTTATATGAGCTTTTTTTTTACTCTTGTTATATTCAAATCATTTTATAGACTTTTATTTAATGACATACTTATTTATTTACATAAACATTTATTTATTTGTTGACGTTTCATCTATGTGCCATTCATATTATGTTTACATATTAGTCTTTGATTGTTTTCTTAGGAATGGAAAGGTCATTAATAATTCGGCAAACTTTAAAATCAAGCGACAGGATGATGTATACATTTTACACATCGTCGAAGTCTTCCCTGAAGATTCGGGCAAATATACATGTGAAGCTGTCAATGCATCAGGAAAAGTAACATCTCTAGCAGTCCTTGAGGTCAAAGGTGAGTTCAATCTGTACCATTATAGCAATGTAATACTTGTACATAGCAATGTAGGAGTTGCACATAGTTGCACATAGCAATGTAATACTTGTACATAGCAATGTAGGAGTTGCACATAGTTGCACATAGCAATGCAGGAGTTGAACATAGTTGCACATAGCAATGCAGGAGTTGCACATAGTTGCACATAGCAATGCAGGAGTTGCACATAGTTGCACATAGCAATGCAGGAGTTGCACATAGTTACACATAACAATGTAGGAGTTGCGCACAGTAGCTGTACAAAGCACATAGGTTGCACATATAGATGCACATCAATTGAATCGTTACACATAATGGCACATCGCAATGTAGTAGTTGCACATAGCAATTTAGTCGTTGTACATAGATGCACATAGCAATGTAGTAGTTGCACATAGCAATTTAGTCGTTGTACATAGATAATAATACTAGATGCACATGTCAATTTAGTCGTTGCACATAGATGCACATCAATTGAGTCAGTGGACATAGTAGCACATACCAATGTAGTAGTTGTACATAGCAATGTAGCCGTTGCACATAAATGCACACTACAATGAATTAGTTGCACATAACGACATAGTATGATTTAGTGCAAGCGTTTGGATTACCTGTGATCTGTTCGTCTTTACTACAGAGCCTGCTACCAAGAAACCAGTACCGAAAAAAGATGAACCAGCAGCAAAGAAAAAACCAGAACCTGTTGAAGAAACCATCGGAAAGACAACTACGTATGTATCAGCATAATAACCAATTTATGAGCATATGTTCAGATGGAAAGGGTTGTGAGATTAGTGGCAGTAATATTTAATTGTGTATGACAAGGAAGGTAGCCCTCCTCCAATTGTTGGGTTAACCAATATTTGAATATTTATTGTTGCAAACAATGTGACACATACTTTAAAATTGTGACGTATTTCTTAATGGATAACAATCATATTTCCCATAATGCAATTGGCAGTACTATTCAAGATGGCGGGTTTGTAACTACCCTATTTATTGTCCGAGTGAATTATGAAAATTGACCATTTAGCATATAGTCTGGATCAATTGCGGAGGAATTATGACCAAGTCCTTTCCTTCACTGACTGCATTTGTCGTTGATGAAACAACTGAAAAAAGAGAAGGGTAACATTGCACCCATCATGGTTTTTTATTGTTTCTTCGTTAGAAAACCAGCAGAAAGTGCCCCTCCAAAGGGTAAACCCATGCCAGTCGAAGAACCCATCGGAAAAACAACTACGTAAGTATCAACTGAGTTACCTTTACGTAAACCATTAAAATTGACCATGGATGGCTTTGGAAACAGGGCGGGCATTTGGTGAAATTACTTGGTAAACAGCTAGTCATTTGGCCATATTGCCTACAAAGTGACAGCTTGTTAGACGCGATCAACACTCCTGAAATTCTAAGGCGCACTTACAGGATTGTCATTTCCAGTGATCTTAACAGTTGCGCTCATTTAGAAGGAGGAGTCTCATAGACATATGAAGCACACATTGACATATAACCAAAATATTATACACAGATTGGCATCAAGTGTTATAATAGCATCAAATGAGAATAATCTGACAATAAATTTATTTTATGTGCCCCATTCGTATGTTTATATACAAGTTATGTATGGCTTGAGCCATGGTTGCATTTCAGTCAAATTGACATAATGTTGCACGTTGTTGTGGGATTTATAGCACCGCAGACCTTATCAAAATGATAGAAACTTGGCAAACAACATCGCCATGTTATCAGTGATTTGTTCATACTACTGGTTTGGAAAGTAAAGAGAACGATTGTAAGAATGCCCTGAATCGACTGCTATGCTGTTAAGAGAATCATAATTTAGTAATTTCTTTAGTTATTAACCGAATGATTCAATTTGATGATGAAACCAAATGACTGAAAGAAGAGAAAGGCAACTCTTTACTCATCCACGGTCTCTATACACCATCATAAAGGGAATTCTAATGATACAGGAGAGAAGAGAGAACAGCGACAGTGACTCACTGTTGCTTTTTATTGTTTCTTCGTTAGTAAACCAGCAGAAAGTGCTCCTCCAAAGGGTAAACCCACGCCAGTTGAAGAACCCATCGGAAAGACAACGAGGTATGTATCAACTGAATTATTGTCGAGTAAACTGACCTATTTAAAAGAATGGTCCTAATTGACTACTCTTACAATTGAAAGCGTTAAACTTGAAACAGTGCCATCTGGTGTGACAATCAATATTACTAACACATGTCACTGTCTAAGATGCAAATAATAGAACCCTAATGAGGACATATCATTTTCAGTGTAACAATTCACCAAGATAAGGGTATCAACATTATCAATACCATCATTAAAATGTAGCAACTGATATGTTATGTCCGAATCGGACGACAATGCTGTGTTACTTTACAGTAGCAATATTTGCATAATTTCTGTCGAGCCAGCCAGACAATGTCATGAAGCAATTTTAGTAAAAGTTTTGTTGTATCAGTCGATGCTCTGTATCAAGTTTATTGGTTTCAGGTGAAATTGAATGCTGTTGAGAGAATAATGCTTTAGTTATCATTAACTGACTGGGTTTAATTTGTCGTTGCAACCAAACGACTGAATTAAGGAAGGGTGACTCTTCCCTCACCATCGCTCTCCATATCATCTGCTATAGAGCTCCAGCAGAGAGTGCGCCTCCTTCTGAAATAGAGAAACCGAAGAAGGATAAACGCACGCCAGTTGAAGAACCCATTGGAAAAACAACTACGTACGTTATGGCTGAATAATTACCATGTTAAGCATGAAAATGTGCCATTTAGCATGATCAGAATCGCCGGCAACAAAGCTGATCACAAAACTGTTTATTAAAGATTACATACACTAATTAAAGAGCTTGAGCAGTGCTCGAAAAATGCATATTTGAGTAGAATAAGTAAAGGCACCGCCAATTGCTTTGTAACACAACTTACTGTAGGGCTGAGGCAATGATTCATGATGCATTTTTCAAAGGATTTGATTGGTGTGACATCATGATTTAGAAAGTTGATTCGTGCCAATCCTCATTGTAATCTTTAAATATGCACAGGTAATATTACACTGCTGTTGTAATGGGCGTGTTCATGGTTGCTATGCTTATTTTTGTTTATTTTTGAATTCTTACGCCCTCACTTGATTATGCCCTATTATAATTTTCTTAGCAAATTGCACTGGCATTTTGTTATTGCTGTGGGCATGGTCATGATAACTAGGCATATATATGCTTATATCTGCAATGATTATATACATGCCTAGCCATCCTTACATAATATACGCCATTATTTGGATGTTGCTATGGGCATGATCATAGTTGCGAAGACATATTTGTATCTGTTTATGAATGATCACAGAAGTCGCTACCCATTCCTGTTATCTATGTTTTATACACTGTTTTGTTGTTGGCATAGCTGTAGTCTTCGTCGCTAGGCATAATTATGTCCACTTTCTAAATGTTTATTCAACAAACTATCAAATTAAATGAAATATACCACTACTATGCTTTTACAAGACCCATGCTTCAGTCACTCGACAGTATATTTAATGTGTCGTTGCAAGAAAATAACTGAATTAAGGAAGGGTGACTGTTCCCTCACCATCGCTCTCTATATCATATGCTATAGAGCTCCAGCAGAGAGTGCGCCTCCTTCTGAAACAGAGAAACCGAAGAAGGATAAACGCACGCCAGTTGAAGAACCCATTGGAAAGACAACTACGTACGTTATGGCTGAATAATTATCATGTTAAGCATGAAAATGTGCCATTTAGCATAATCAGAATCGCCGGCAACAAAGCTGATCACAAAACTGTTTATTAAAGATTACATACACTAATTAAAGAGCTTGAGCAGTGCTCGAAAAATGCATATTTGAGTAGAATAAGTAAAGGCAGCGCCAATTGCTTTGTAACACAACTTACTGTAGGGCTGAGGCAATGATTCATGATGCACTTTTCAAAGGATTTAATTGGTGTGACATCACGATTTAGAAAGTTGATTCGTGCCAATCCTCATTGTAATCTTTAAATATGCACCAGATAATATTACACTGCTGTTGTAATGGGCGTGTTCATGGTTGCTATGCTTATTTTTTTTATTTTTTTTGAATTCTTACGCCCTCACTTGATTACGTCCTATTATTCTTTTCTTAGCAAATTGCACTGACATTTGGTTATTGCTGTGGGCATGGTCATGATAACTAGGCATATATATGCTTATATCTGCAATGATTATATACATGCCTAGCCATCCTTACATAATATACGCCATTATTTGGATGTTGCTATGGGCATGATCATAGTTGCGAGACATATTTGTATCTGTTTATGAATGATCACAGAAGTCGCTACCCATTCCTGTTATCTATGTTTTATACACTGTTTTGTTGTTGGCATAGCTGTAGTCTTCGTCGCTAGGCATAATTATT
This sequence comes from Glandiceps talaboti, assembly GCF_964340395.1. Taxonomy (NCBI): domain Eukaryota; kingdom Metazoa; phylum Hemichordata; class Enteropneusta; family Spengelidae; genus Glandiceps; species Glandiceps talaboti. The sequence continues at coordinate 1,022,216 of NC_135561.1, read as the reverse complement.
CCACTTTCTAAATGTTTATTCAACAAACTATCAAATTAAATTAAATATACCACTACTATGCTTTTACAAGACCCATGCTTCAGTCACTTGACAGCAAATTTAATTTGAATGTTGCAAGAAAATGACTGAAATAAGGGAAGTGTGACTTCCCTCAACATCGCTTTCCATCTTATCTGCTGTAGAGCTCCAGCAGAGAGTGCACCCCCTTCTGAAACAGAGAAACCGAAGAAGGATAAACATGTGCCAGTTGAAGAACCCATTGGAAAGAAACCTATGTATGTTTCGGTTAAATGTATGCTGAATAAAGTATCGCATAATTTGCCATGGCCATGGTTGCTATGTACATTCATATCTATTTTTTGAATTTATCTGTTATTTGTTACCCCATATTATTGTTATGCTAGCTAAATGCACTTGTATTTTGTTGTCGCTATGTGGATGTACATGCTTTCTTGGCATAAAGGTGTTTATTTTATGATTATACATTTACCCAGACATCATTGTGCCATAATGATGATGTTGCTATGGGCGTGATTTTAGTTCCTAGGCATATTGTTTGTGAGTACACTTTGCTAATCATTCCGGGTGTCACTTTGAAATACACACTCTTATTTTGCTGTTTCTATAAAGTTAGTCTTTGTTGCTAGGCATAATTGTGCCCATTCTCTAAATATGTATTCTGCAAACCTACAAACTAAGTCAAATGTGCCACTACTATTTTGTTACCAGAATCATGCTTCAGTTATACACCAACTCATTTGATTTGTAAACAAATGACTGAAATATAAAGGAAGGGTGACTCTTCCCTCACCTTTGCTGTTTATCTTATCTGATATAGAGCTCCAGCAGAGAGTGCGCCCCCTTCTGAAACAGAGAAACCGAAGAAGGATAAACGTGTCCCTGTTGAAGAACCCATCGGAAAGAAACCTATGTATGTTTCGCTGAATTTATGGCAAACGAAGCATTGTCACAGCTCGTCATTACATTCATTTGCATAATTAATTGCAATTTCTACATCATCATTTCACCAGAAAGTAAATCTGTTGCACAAAATAATGTTACCTCTTTATTGCCATGGGTATATATATGGTTGCTATGCACATTTCTGTTTATCTCTGAACTCTCTGTTCATTTGATTACCCCACATTATTACTATCATTTCAAAATGCAGGGATAATGTGTTGTCATTATAGTGTTGGTTACTGCTACTAGGCATGAATTTGTTTATATTTTGTAGAATGGTTATTCACTTGCCTTGGTGACCATAATTGTGCAATATACACGATCATTTCATTAGAAAGTAAAGCTGTTGCACAATATAGTGTTACTCCATTGTTGCCATGGGCATGTCCATGGTTGCTAAGCACATTTACGTTCTGTTCATTTGATTGCACAACATCATTTTTATCCTTGCAAAATTCATTGGCATTGTATTGTCACAATAGTGCTGGTCATGGATACATGAGTATGTTTATTTCTGGAATGGTTATACATTTGTAAAGCCGACCATCCTTGTGCAACATATGTCATCGTGTGGATGTTGCTATGGTGTGATTTTAGTTGAGAGGTAAATTTGTGTATATTTATGTGTGATCACACAGTTTGCTACTCATTGCTGGTGTCACCTTGCAATATATAGTCTCATGTTGCTATGGTGTTGATCTTTGCTGTTAGGTACAATTGCATCCACTCTCTAAATTGCATCTATTCATCAAACCTCCAAGCTAAGTCGAAAGTTCCGGTACAATTCTGTTACCAGAATCATGCTTCAGTTATACATCAACTCATTTGATTTGTTGTTGTAACCATACGACTGAAATATAAGGGAAGGGTGACTCTTCCCTCACCTTTGCCGTGTATCTTATCTGATATAGAATTCCAGCAGAGAGTGAGCCTCCTTCCGAAACAGAGAAACCGAAGAAGGATAAACGTGTCCCTGTTGAAGAACCCATTGGAAAGAAACCTATGTATGTTTCGGCTGAATTTATGCCAACCAAATCATGGCAATTTGCCATTTAACATGGTTAAATCAATAGCAGCACAGCTGGTCATTATATTTTCATTTGCATAATTAGCAGTTATTTGTATACACTATTCTTTCACCAGAAAGTAAATCTATTGCACAAGATAATGTTATTTCATTGTTGCCATGGGCAAATGTATGGTTGCTATCTACATTAATGCTGAAGTCTCTGTTCATTTGATTACCCTACATCATTGCTATCTTTGCAAAATGCACTGGTATTTTGTTGTCGCATGGTTATTCACTTGCCTTGGCGGCCATCTTTGTGCAATATACTGTATGCTATCACCTGGATGTTGCGTTGGGCCTGATTTTTAGCTGTCTATACGTTAATAAATCACTATACGAAAAGTCATATTTGACCACGTCTTTCCACCGGGGTAAATCTTGAGCAGAGGATGTGTAAATGTGGTGGGTATGAGACGAAGTTTCACCTTTGACTTAATGTGCCCCTGGTGATCTCTTCCCTGGGGCTGTAGACAGTCAAAAGTGGTACTGCATCTCGTACTACCCCTGGACAGAGATGGTGGTTAGGTGGGTCTTATGTAGGGTAAAGGTGGGTAAATTGGATTTTTCCGGATAGTGAATGCTTACGCATTGCTGGTGTCAATTTGCAATATAAAGTCTCATTTTTCTATGACGATGGTCTTTGTTGTTAGGAGTAATCATGTCCATTTTCTATAAGTTTATTCAGCAAAAATACAAACAAAATCAAATGTGCCACTACTATGCTGTTACCAGAATCATGCTTCAGTTATCGCCAACTCATTTGATTTGCTGTTGTAACCAAACGACTGTAATATAAAATAAGGATGACCCTTCCCCCACCTTTGCTGTCTATCTTATCTGCTTAGAGCTCCAGCAGAGAGTGCGCCCACTTCTGAAAAAGAGAAACCCAAGAAGGATAAACCAATTCCAGTCGAAGAACCCATCGGAAAGAAACCTACGTATGTTTCGGCTGAACTGTTGCCGAATAAATCATGATAATTTGTCATTTAACATGGTTAAAATCTACGACATTAATGCTGGTCATTATCGTTTCATTTGCATGACCAATAATACAATATACACGATCATTTCACCAGAAAGTAAAGCTGTTGCACAATATAATGTTACCGGCATGTCTATGGTTGCTATGCACATAAATGTGTGTTTTTGAATTCTCCGTATGTTTAATGCCACACTATTTTTATTTAAGCGAACACGAAGACATTTTTGTCGCTATTGAGTTGGCCATTGTTACTAGGCATATAATATGTTTACTTCTTAAATGATTATATACTTGACTGGGCCGCCATCTTTGCCCAATATATATTGCTATGGGTGTGATTTTAGTTGCTAAGCATATTGTTTGTATATGTTTATGAATTATGATACACTCTGCTTCGCATTGCTGATGCCATCTGTGCAATATACACATTTTGTTGTTGATATAGGCGTAATATTTGTCGCTAGGCATAATTATGTCCATTTTCTAAATGTGTATTCAGCAAACTCCCTCACCTTAAGTAAAATATACCACTACTATGCTTTACCAGAATCAGGCTTCAGTCATATGCCAACATATTTAATATGTTGTTGCTAAAAAACTACTAAAATAGGGACGTGTGACTATTCCCTCACCGTCGCTTTCCATCAATATACGTCATCATGTAGTCGTTGGTATGGGTGTAATCTTAGTTGTTAGACATATCTATATAAGTTTAATAATGATCACATTGCTGTTGTTATCTTTGCAATATACACTCTCATTCTGCCTTTGCTTTAGGGATAGTCTTTGTTGCTAGGTTAAGCAAACGACTGTCGTAAGTATAAATTCAGGTACTATGCTGTTAGCAGAATCATGATGGGGTCAAAAGCAACATTTCTAAAAGTCGTTGCAACCAAACGACTGAAATAAGGGAAGTGTGACTGTTCCCTCATGATTGCTCTCCATCTTATCTGCTATAGAGCTCCAGCAGAGAGTGCGCCTCCTTCTGAAATAGAGAAACCGAAGAAGGATAAACCAACGCCAGTTGAAGAACCCATCGGAAAGACAACTACGTATGTTTCGGCTGAACTGTTGCCGAACAAAGCATTAACATTTGCCAATTCGCATGGTCAAAATTGACAACAGCACAACTTATCACAATACTGTACACCAATATCATCCCTCACAATTAAAGAATATAGTATTTGGTTAAGAGCTTGAACACTGCTCCAAAATGCACGTTTTAGTAAAATAAGGTAAAATTGCGCTAATGGCGTTGTAGCACAATTGTAGAATGTAGGCAACGGTTGGTGATATATTTTTTAGAGGGTTTGATTGGTGTGACATCATCAAGTCTTGGCAAATTGATACATACCAATATATTTTATATTTGTACAAAATAATGATACTTGGCCATAGCTATATATATATATATATATATATATATATATATATATATATATATATATATATATATATATATATATATATATATATATATATATAATTTGCCATATTTCACTTGATTACGCCACACTATTGCTAGCTTTAATAGTAAAATGCATTGTCATAATTTGGTTGCTGCTATGGGGATGGTAATGTTACTATCCAAAAATATGCTTATTAAAAGACAATTGTATTAGCTAAGAGCATGGTCATAGTTGCAAGGAATAGCTGTGTCAATATGCCTTGAATTACATCTTTAGCCAGATAAACCACCTCCAGATACAGCCCTTCCATGGAGTAGGTTTTGAAATGTCAAGTTTTGACCATAAATCACGTTTAGACCTAATTTGCACATCAGCAATGAATTAATCTTGTGTCTTATTAGTTTGTCTGGAGAAATCCACAAACTAGACACCACAAATAACATCTCCACCAAGTTTCTTGCGGGTTTCGACATTTGGTCATTCACATACACCTGCATATATACCTCTCCTCATATATGCCTTTACCACTATTGAACCCCAGTTTAATTGTGTAAAAAAGCAGCAATACAGTACTATGATGTAAGAACGATGCTGCAGCAAGAGGTTCACACATTTCTATTGTCGTTGCTATTACATAATTGGAAAAAGGAAAGGTGGCCATTCACTAATCACGGCTGTTTATCTTATCCTCTGTAGAAAACCGGCAGAGAGTGCGCCTCCTTCTAGAACAGAGAAACCGAAATTCCTTGAGCAGCTGAAAAGACAGGTGAGAGTGGTGTTAAATCTACTATCGAACAATCAGAGCGATGGACAATTACTCCGATATTTGCCTAATTCTACACACTTGTAGAACTTGTCGTTAAATGAAGTAAAGCAAAAATGGAACTGCACAGGTATTGTGGTAGTGATTGCTACATGTAGTTGAAGCACCCATTATCCTTCCAACGGTGTTTGTTTTGCACATGTGTTGATGCACCTGTGGCTCTTTGGTGCACCTGTTCTCCTTCGAATCACCTATTTCGTATCATGTTAATGCCCATGTTGTCCTTCTAATCATGGCTATTTATATCTAGTTCAATCACAGACGTTGGAGAGGAGAACGTCTACACTGTACAATATTTTACCCACAACTCTCTCTCTGATGTGTACTGTTGGACATCATCTCCTGAAGTCAGACAGATCTCACCAGTATACAGAGTTTTGTTAGAATATTTTTCTTTGCCATTTGCAAAACGTAGAATTGCCACTGATGAATTTCAGAATACATATTGTCATTGTTCTGGTATCAATGATTTATTGTAGAAGGAGTAGCAATTTTAGAAATTTGTCACCAGATTTCCTTGAAAGACATGCAAAAAATTTTCTACGAAACTAAGGAAAATATATGCACCTGTTGTAACTTTTTTCTCCAAGATATAGATTTATTTGAATAGGTATGACAAAAGAAATTTACATACTAAAACTCATCATACAGATTGTCTACCCAAGTTAGTGATACTTTGACACTGAAAAGTGTTTTATTCAAAGTACATGTTTCATTTAGTTGTTGGTACATTTTTATGCCAAATTTAGAACTTTATTTTTGATTCCCAAACGTACTTTTGTTACATATTAATTAAACGTAATTACTATGCTTAAAATGTTGACAAATATGGGTTATTGAAGAAGTTATAAGGAACTTCCAAGTATACCAATCAGAGAGAATTGTGGGTAAGATATTGTACAGTGGTCTACGGTAAAATAAAACACGCCACAAAGACCCCGACCTTCAACATCGTGAACATTTCCATTGCAATGACGCGTCAGAATTATTACAAAATCGATCATCGTGATTTTACTTGTTTAATTTAGAGTGTTATGGACGGAGACGAAGTGATATTTCGCACCAGGGTGTCTGGCATTCCCGCACCAGTAGTCACGTGGTACAGGTGAGACAAAACATCGACGACTTTCAATGGTTGGGTGAACAATTTCCATGAAAACCTAAGTTCTTCAATCTGTCCAAACATTTACATATGTGAAAGATTATTCCGAGTCCCCCCCCGGGGGTGGGGGTGGGTAGCTGCTTTATTTTATAGGAATTCAAAAATTGCTTAATTTTAATATTATTATGACCACCATTCAAAACTTGTATTGTGTTTCTTGATTTTAACCAAGAACGGATTTTGGCATCATGGAGTAACCGCAAAAGATAAGGACTATTATTTCCAAGCACGTCGTACTTCAAATATTTAGAATTTGCCCCACTTCATAAACTTAATGTCAAGGATGCAGTTGTAGTAGAATTCTTTACTCTACCTTACATAGCTGTAACATTTCATTGATGCTTATACCTTTGTAATGAAATGAGATATTTAATTAAGATTAATCCCCTGTACTTGTATTATGGTCTGGGAGATTTCGTACAAAATTACACCATATTTAATCATGTTTGTTGCCACTAGGCTTTTACAAAATGTTTCGTCTTAAAACATACTTTATATGCTTATCACATGTAGGCATCATTATTCTTGAACATATGACTTGCATGAGTTCAGTGTTCACTGGCAACCAAATATGATCATGCATACGCCAATTGTAGTTGTTTGTTTTATTACAGTAAACAACACCCATCACAATAAAATCGACGAACACTAAGAGTTTTAACATTTTTACATTTTAGCATAATTCATCTACCAGTTATTTGTGTATGACTTGGATTCCCCATCAACGGCACAGACATACATACATACATACATACATACATACATACATACATACATACATACATACATACATACATACATACAGACAGACAGACAGACAGACAGACAGACAGACAGACAGACAGATACAGACACAGATACACACACACAAATATATATATATATATATATATATATATATATATATATATATATATATATATATATATATATATATTATTGATAGTTCTGGAACTCTTTCTTGGTTGTAACTCGGAGTTTCACACATAGTGCGATCATCAGACAACTATATATATATATTAGGTTGTATTTACTTTGTTATTGACAATTGGTTTCCGTTTAATATACACAGAGATGGTACGATAATTAAACCTTCTATAGACTTTGAAATAAAACGACAGAAAGATGTCTGTACTTTGAATATAGTGGAAGTATTTTTTCCCGATGATACTGGAGATTATTCTTGCAAAGCTGTTAATACGGCCGGAGAAGCAACAATAAAAACCCATCTAGAAGTAAAAGGTATGTCAATCAACAAATCAATAACAACTGTTACATTGCATAATTTTATGTGTAGATGACAAGAATAACTTCACGAAAATGTGTTGTATAACTTAGCTGCTGTAATGTTTCAATGTGCAACAATATAGTAATTTTGTTTCCTTGAATTACCAACCCAAACAATTAATAGAATGTGTTATGCATTGTAATTCTACAAGAAGCTCCCTGTACAGTCGGATGTTAATTGTTGAATGTATAGCAATTTTGTGCTAAATTAACTTTTCCCTTCTAGAGCCTCCCCCAAAGAAACCAACACCTAAGAAGGTTGCACCACCAGCAAAGAAACCACAACCTGTAGAAGAAACCATCGGAAAAACAAAAACGTATGAAATATGATTTAATTATATCTCATCAATGGCACTTTTACCATTAATCACATGCGCGAGAAATCATATAATCATATTCTCATTGTTTTGCTAGTCATCAAATACAACCCGTTTCATGTTAGTGTTCAATGGCCCTGTTTGATACAACCACACAGAAACCGATAAGAACATATGCTATACTTAAAGATAGAAAGATTTCAAATTCGTGCTACATTTAGTCTAAATGAAATAAATCATTTACATGTATTACAACTACACACAGACAATGTTTTAATGTCTGCATGGTAGCACGTTAGTTAATTTCTTGTAGACAAAATATCTTAACTGTATTTATTAAAGAGGGGGATGTTCAGTTTCTTATCGGTTTCTGCTTAGTCGCATCAAACAGAGCCCAGTGAACACTACATATTTCTTGTAAATACGTGCAAAGCCATTACCTTTGTCTTTAATAGGAATGACATGGCCTACTAGATACAATACTCCTTAGTATCAAATGCCAAATCAATGCAAAGCTAGTTCACAAGGATGTTAGCGAGTTTTGTATACTTTGGTCTAGTTTTTAAATCGTGTTGGTGCTCACATTAATAACTATGCCCATTATTCATGGCCAATCGCAAGCAGTAAGAGAAGGGACGACAATAAACATGATATGAATGTCTGTGATTAACTTTCCTACGATCATGTTATTATTTACCCATTTCAACAGTAAACAAGCAGAAAGTGCTCCACCAGGAAAGAAACCCGATCCCCTGAAAGGTGAGAACACAGAACCCCAACAACAGGTTCATGAATCAATTGTACTAAACACATTGTCTAATGAAGAGCCTATGCTACTAAACAATGGTATGAGCATGTTACTACAAGCCTTCTTGGAACAAAAGGAACAAGAAACAAAAGACAAAAACGAGACTGATGATATTGACGAAGAAGATGACGATTTTGATATAGAGCCACCTGTTTATAGAAGAGACCGTCGTGACTCGCTGGCTGTCAGAGTAGGTAAGGAGAACGACCACCGCCAATCACATCACGTCCCATAATAAACTCATCTGTAGTCCAATTGAAGAAAACAAAAGTAGCTGTACAATATTACAATCGATATTATCATAAATATAGCAATGTTTTCTTTTTCAATATAAATTAATTTCCCTTGTTACAAATTGATGACGTAGACAGTACAATTATTCAACAGTAATTTATAATGAAGTGTAACAACCAATCAATCAATCACTCACCCAATCAATCAATCAATCAACTTTATTTGAAGAGGATAGCCAAATTGGCCGAGGCCAATCTTCCCTGGGGCCCTCTGAAACTGACAAATTAGGTACGCATCCAACTTTAAAATTAGCATTACATATATATCTTGGATTCTGCTTACAGTAATGTTTTAAAGTATTAATCAAACAGCACAGTACAACACCTGGACGTACAGGGTTACCCTTGATAAGTGTAGAAACGGGTCCTAGGTACATAGCGGGTGTATCGAGTTTATAAATGAACACTCATACTATTCCTGGAATTTGCTTCTTGTCTTTGATCTCTCAGGACTTCATTTCCATATTGTTATTGGTATCTATGATATATAATTATTACCTTCTGTGTTTGTAGCTGATCAAAGACCGGTGCCAAACTTTGCTCTCTCAAGGTATCTCTTAAATATTATCTTAGCGACATCTGATCGCGGTTCTTCCTTCAACGAACGGGACAAATGCCAATAGCCGTGAATACTGTTCTCCTTACCTATTCTTCTCTTCATTTGCATGCCATTTATATATTGCTACAAGTTTGTGGTTGTTGACTCACAGTAGTTCTTCAAGGCTTTTATTAGTTTGTATTTATGATTTGCTTGTTTTGTGATTTCGTAGCACGATTGAGATGGCAGAAGACAAATCTAACGTATTTTGTGAAACCAGCATACTAATATAAATTGGTTGACAATTCCATGTTATTGTGTTATCTAACAACTATAATGATTGCTCAGCCATTTGTACTGTGTATTTGTTATGTGAGTTACAATATGTGCTATTCATGGTTATCGTACCAATGGTACGCGTCATATTTAAGGTATTGAAGATCAAGCTCTAAGAGATGTCATCGCAGATAACGCTAGCATGGAGGACGTGAATAAGGCCGCAGCAAAGATTCAAGCTGGGTTAAGAGGTCTCAGATCCAAACGGAAAGGTGACTCCAAAGGCATTTGGAATGCGCATGTCATGCAGATAAAAAGCTTTTGACAAGCGTAAAAGATAAATTTGCCCATTTCACCGCTCCTTCTATCCTATTCACCTTATCTCTTGCTATTTCCTTATTGGTTGATCACCTCCACCTATTCTTGAAGTTGGAATATTTCACCATCAAGTTGTCATGGCATGTTGTGTTGATTGGATGGTCGCATGTACTAGATATCATTAAGGGAACACACATCTCCTTCCTGCCCACACTGTCCACGTTGTGACTTGAGTCATACGGGTTTCCCGTTGAGAACTGACAATGTTGCAATATTGTCTTGTCTTGGTAAGACCACCCATGTCCACCACGTGACACCCGTTCTCACCAATCAAGAATGTTGATTGACAATAACACCATGGTAACAACCGGTAATTGGATGATTGACACACGGCACCCCAACCATGTTTAATACCAATTCCCGTACCCTCTAAAAACATGTATACAAATCCGAATAACCGAGTTTGCTGCACTAGTGCACCGATTAACATGACAGATTTTGATTTATTTTGTATTTTATCGATTATATATTTGTTATTCATATTTGTATTATCTCATTTAACCTTTATCATTTACATACATGACAGTAATATATTGATTATTTAATTGTTTTACGACATTTCTTGTTAAAGTGGCAGTCTGTAACTGTATCATATGTTTTATGATTGTTGTTTAATATTTAAACATTATTGTATTCTTTCAACTACTCTCGTGTTTTATTATTGGTAAAGCTCTCATCAAATATGACATCAAAATGGCGTTATGACATAATTTATTCGGTGCCAATAAATTCAAAAACGTTTCTCTGTTAACTATCCTCTTTATGCATACAAACGTTTATCATCCGTCGCCGACCCACGTTTGCTTTTGAAGAAGTATTATCAGTAAATTTGTATTATCAGTACATTTGTATTGTATATTGTGCATTCTGTACACCAATTGTAGTTGAAAATGAAACTTCAGTTACAGGCTGTGCCACTTTAATAGAAAGAGTGTATCGAGACTGGTATTATAACAATGAACGATTTAAACATACGCCTTTTGCGACTTAATTAATTCAGCAATCTCTTTATAATATCAACTAAACAAGCACCAATCAAACTCAGTTAACAATACTTATTTGAGAGGTTTCTTACAAAATGTGACATTTGATGGTGGTATCCATAAGAAAGTACCAGGTTCCTTCATTCTTTCAAAAGAAAGTACCTGGTTTCTACATTTGATGGTAGTATCCATAGGTAAGAATCCAGTTCCTACTTGATATGTTATGAAACCATAGGGTTACCTAGGTTCACAATGGAGTCGAACAAGTTATACAACAGGTGGTATGGTAACCTTGGTAGCATAACGATCATATAAGACATGTGTTAACCTTTCAGTATATATATATTTTCTCCCCATATTTAATTTTACAAAGGATTCTTGCGAAAAGATCAGCAAGAAACACAAGTAGTTGGTTATGCTGGCAGGAGGGTAAAGCAACCGCCCCCCATTCAACCAACGACAAAGGATGAAATAGCTGGAAAACCTTACTTTTTGGAAACTCCTGTGAAACAGAAAGTCCAAGAGGGTAGGTAGAATTTGCTTCCCACTTTTCAAAAGCAAAAGGTCGTTGTAAGTGTGACTTGCTCATTTTATTAATTTGGATAGGTACCAGCTTGTAAAGTTACAAATTGATTGTTATCGAAAAGTCTTCATTGGTTGATTTAGTTTTGAAGTAGATGACAGTCTGTGTAGTTTGTCAATTCCAGCTTGGATTGGTATAAACTTGTGAGTTAAGCGACGATTATGAAAATATCTTTTTCAGGATCACCACCAGCAAACCATGAACCTTTTATATGTCATCTAACACATTGCTGTGATGGTTGTTATTATGAAATATGTTATGATTTCTGAGTATAAGGTCAAATGTCAGCAATATACGTCATGTTAGTTTTCTGTTCAATAATGTCAAAGTAGAGTAGTCACTTATCTTGGTTTTTGTAAGTTAAGGTCAAAGATTAACTACCCCAGTTGTTAATTTTCTATGTTGAGATAAGTTGAAAACCACTTTGTTATTTGTTATAGGTGAACCAGTGAAATTCGAAGCAGAAGTAGCCGGCGATCCTGAACCTAAACTGTCTTGGATGAAAGGGGCCCGGGTAATCCGAGATGGCGGCAGAAACATGGTAGGTTAATGTATCTTGCTTTGCCATGACTTTTAGTCAAAATGCCTGGTTAAATATGTATATGGTCTTAAAATTCTGGAGGGAAAACATTAGAAGTTCTACTTCGCAATAGAAACCTAACCGATTTCAAAAACAGTGTTTGATAAACGACGAACACATGGGTAACCCAATGGTCCCCCCTATGAGGACATCTGTGCTTTTCGGACCACAAATATTTAGCGATGACTAGTTGTATGGGCACCTAAAAAGATTAAGAAAGGAGGAGACCGTAACAATAGAATACTGTGTTCTACGTATAGTGATTACCAGCTCTAAAGAGAGTATAGTTAAAGGTAACTAACGCAGGTTCATGTATTTTTATTCTGTTACCAATGGTATGGTTAAAACATTGCCATTAAAAACTGAGGAACTTCGATTCTGCCTGAAGGACTACTAGACTTGTTTGATGTACTGGTCAGGGCCAGGATGAACAGTTCTAAAGTTGGTTTGATCACCCCATTGCACTGTAATCAAATATTAAAATGAAAGTGTTCTGTAGATATAAATTCTAATTATATTCACATGTTATGTATTTCACCAGGTATTTTACAATGAAGCTGCAGGCGTTCATATCTTGGAAATCAGAAAATGTGAACCCAGAGACACAGGAAAATACATTTGTAAAATTGAGAACAAGAATGGTATGGATAAATGTGGCTTCTCTCTCATGGTGGAAGGTTTGTACCCATGATTAGTATGTTGGCCATGTAATGTTCATCAAGCATTGCTCATACTGTCATGTGCATCAAAATCTATAATTTAACTATATGTATACTTGTACAACAACAAAAACAACATAAACAACAACAAACAAACAAACCAACAACAACAACAACAACAACAACAACAACAACAACAATAATGTAATTGTACCATTAAAACATTGGTCTAATACATTCACAGATTTCTCATTTGAAGCGAATTTCCAGGCAATCTGTGACATTTACATCTTATTTTGGTTCAGATGCAAATTGTGTACATTAAAGTAACATAACTTGACCTAATGGGTGTGAGATATTGCTATTATCCCGCGTATAGCTTAATTCATTCAATGAAGATTGCATTGGAATAATTCGCCATTTATACGCCAAGTACCACGAATTATAACAGGTATATTATTATAATTATGACAAGTTTTACTGTAATCAGACTGTTACATTTACATTTTCTGACCATAATCATTTTTATCCCATTACTTATTTCATTTCAGAATTGGCTAAAGATGAAATGGACTTCAGGAAATTGCTGAAACATAGGTATGTCATTCAAGTGATCATTGAACCATTGAGAAGAGCTAATTGGATGTCGTTTGTATGTAATTGTCAATGTGCACATCTCAACTTATGAAACAATGTTAAGATATGTCATATCCCCCATTTCAGACTTCTTGGATATATATTAGCTTACACATATACCATACAGTGGTGAGATAGCATGTTAAGGCCAATATACCATACAGAGGTGAGATAGCATGTTAAGGCCCATATACCATACAGAGGTGAGATAGCGTGTTAAGGCCAACATACCATGCACTGGTGAGATAGCGTGTTAAGGCCCATATACCATACAGAGGTGAGATAGCATGTTAAGGCCAACATACCATACACTGGTGAGATAGCGTGTTAAGGCACATATACCATACAGTGGTAAGATAGTGTGTTAAGGCCCATATACCATACAGATGTGAGATAGCGTGTTAAGGCACATATACCATACAGTGGGGAGATAGCGTGTTAAGACCCATGTAATATACAGAAGTGAGATAGCGTGTTAAGGCCAATATACCATACAGAGGTGAGATAGCGTGTTAAGGCCCATGTAATATACAGAAGTGAGATAGCGTGTATAAGGCCCATATACCATACAGAGGTGAGATAGCATGTTAAAGAGGATTTGCCATACAGTGGTATGTTAAGGCCATACATTACACGCCATACATACATACATACATACATACATACATACATACATACATACATACATACATACATACAATACATACATACATACATACATACATACATACATACATACATACATACATACATACATACATACATACATACAATACATACATACATACATACATACATACATACATACATACATACATACATACATACATACATACATACATACATACATACATACATACATACATACATGCACACATGCATGCATACCATACAGTATACCATCCAGTGGCGAGATAGTGTTTTAATAAACAATATTTCCATACAAATATAATATCGTATGGCTGCTCATGATTAAAGGGATCACAAGAGGAGATCGTCCAAGGATGAACTACCTGACTGGGGAAAATTGAAGCACATTGAACAGGAGAAAAAGAAGGTAATAATTTCAGTATTTGTGTTAAGACTCGGTGTTGCAACAATTTGGCTACAACTGTCATCAAACGAAAAGGGAATGCTCTTGTTTATCCAGTTTTCCACCGGATAGATACACGTTCAAGCTTTGACGAATTTCAAATCACAACATTAATGATAGTTACCACTTATCATTTGGACTAAAAACGCTGATCGTAAAGCTACTATCATGTAAGGGTGTCATATTTTACAAATCGATTCTCAGGGTAGGGTCATACTTTAGGAAGAAGGAAGTAGGGGAGGGTCATATTTTACTTTGACTCATAGTATTATCTGATTGTGCATCATTTTATGATTTTGGCATCCCACCACAGCTACCCGTTCAACATTCCACTGCTGCAACACCCCACTACTAATACCAATATAACATATTATCAGAAAATATAAGTCAAATCGCTGCTTACAGCCATGCAGTGAATCAATTATTAGTTGTGTGAGGAGTGGGGTAGGTCTCACACTGGTGAAATGGAATAGGGCTGTAAGATATTGATGAAATATGATGGAATGGGTCTCCCCTCATTCCTGACAGTGTTAGTAGTCTCAGGGTGTTCTAGATCTGGCTTTAATCTCTGCCAATTAGATCAAAACACGGGAATAATACAGTGTATCCACGGACATTCACTCTGTCGATAGTAGTGGGATTCAACAAATGCCTTCAAAATCATCCTTGTGGTGGCACCGATGACTGGGGACTTGTGTTCATGTTCATGTCTGACGGCATTTAAACCAAGTTTTGAAATATTTGAACCGGAGGGAGGGTCATGTTTCAGAGAAAAAACATTGAGGGAGGGCCACTTTTTAATAAATGGAATCGGAGAGGGTCATACTGTACGCCACAGAACGGGCCTGCGTTCTCCCTACCATTCCACTTGTAATTACTGAAGGCTCCCTAAACTGTTTAGTTTGCAGAAATTACTTTCCCGCTGCAAAACATGACCATCAATGAAAGTATTGGACGGGCACGAATTAGCGTTGGTTGTAGATATGAAGGTGTAAACTACGCCTGGTTGAAGGACGGGAA
This sequence comes from Glandiceps talaboti, assembly GCF_964340395.1. Classification (NCBI taxonomy): domain Eukaryota; kingdom Metazoa; phylum Hemichordata; class Enteropneusta; family Spengelidae; genus Glandiceps; species Glandiceps talaboti. The sequence continues at coordinate 1,006,357 of NC_135561.1, read as the reverse complement.
GCCAATAGAGACTGGGGACAAATATAAAATGTTTAAGAAAGGGGACGAGGTGGAACTGTGTATCATTGATATCAAGCCTGAGGACACGGCAGAGTACACTGTCACATTTGGTGATCCTATTCTTGCAAGCTCCATGGCAACGGTAACAATAGAACGTAAGTACTTCGATTTGTACTATGCATATTTTAATACCAAATATTTGAAATTAATACCATAATTCATTTATACCACGATCTAGTTAGACATACAGGAAGTGGAAGCGATAAAACTACCCATATATGAAATCGTTTATAGTTGTGTGCTTGAAAGTTCTGTTGTATATTGTTTGTTTGTTTGTTTGTTTGTTTGTTTGTTTGTTTGTTTGTTTGTTTGTTTGTTTGTTTGATTATTTTAGGCCGCTTTGTTCGTTGTTTTGTTTGATTCAGTGCTGTGTTTATATGTTAACGTTTCAAGTAGTCTGTGTCCAATTGCATTTTCATGAGAACATTGATAGTAATAATGTGAATTAATTATAAACACCCGCCTTTATTGTTATTGAATAGTATATGTCTAATGCACTAAAACGTACACAAATTATACAGTTCAAGAACACACGACACCATTACGTTTTAATTGTGTCACAAACGGTCAACAAATATCAACAAGCGATAACCATAAGCGGATATCTTAAAGTGGTTAATGTATGCCCATTTTGTGATATCTTAACGTGGTTAATGTATGCCCATTTTATGATCTCATAGCTGAAGAACTAACAATAAGCGAAGGAACTGGAAAAAGTGGTGACAGTCATGGTAGGAAAATATGGTGTATTGATGTTTGCAGTGTGGTCGTAAAATCTCGAGTCTCCATCACACCGCAAAAAAATCACTTTTCATTTGCATGTTTGTAGTGATATTTTGTTTGCACTATATATAATGGAATATGCAAGAGTTATGATCATTTGTATTAGACGGATTGTCCCCTTAAAGACACCAATGTAGTTAATTCATAAGTTTTAACATTTTATTGTGTATTCCTATCTACCCGATGCCATTCAAAAATCTGTCCCTGTAAAATAAGCCCTTTTCCTCTTCCATCCCTACCCTTATTATATCACCACTTGGGGTTTATATTATAAGAAATGTTATCAATTGTAAATCTTTCCGTACAACCGCGCTACTATTATCGACATTTGGTGAACCAAGTTATCTCAATATTCCAGAAATCAGGTATATATGGGAAATATATATATATATATGCGTCAGTTAAATTCCAGAGGTAAAGGGGCTGGGAAAGATGATGGTTCAATGGCAGGTATAGGACACTTGATAATATGACATTATCAAACATATCCCTGATATAACTCGTCTATAGGAATCATAACTTAGTTAGTTCATTGCCAGACGTACAATCTGGGAAAGATGAATGGTTTAATTCATGTGTAGTACAGTGGAGAAGATTGATATACAGGTGTACATGGAAATGTAACATAATTAACATGAATTGTGCCTTGTAAATAAACTCTTTAAACTGTTTCACTTACTTTGTTCAATAAAACTGCAACCCATTATCAAAATTAATTTAAAAAATAGAAAGGGGTCACTATACAAAATTATGGGCTAGAGGTCGAAATATCAAAATTAAGCTGTTTTAGGACCCAACATGGCCGCCAGATATTGTACTAACCTAATGAGCTAGAGGTCGAAATATCAAAATTAAGCTGTTTTAGGACCCAACATGGCCGCCAGATATTGTACTAACCTAATGGGAAATAAAAGATTAACGATTTTCTCGAAAACAAGACTGTGAACTTCAAAATTGTTTTGTTATTTCGAAGGGACAGGGGCAAGCTTGGGTATGGCAAAGTTTGGAGAAATTTTCAGGTTAAATTCGTCCCCAAGATGCATGCTACGTTAAGTCAATGTTGGGTGTAAAGCATGTATGGGGAAAATCAAATTTACATCTAACCTTGAATACGACGACGGGACATTAAAGATAGTCAATTTTACATTCATTTTTTTCCTGCAACAGTTCAAACTTTCTCTATGTTACTTATTGCAGGCAATTTCATTTCTTGTTAGGACACACACAGGATGAAATAATTATAGTAGTCATCCAGTAGCTAAATGGAATACACAATGTGCTCCGAGTATATGTATTGCGCTCTAGGGTCGTTACGGACAATATTTTGCACATGAATGTATCCTGATGATGACATATGTATAGACGTCACGATTTAGAGGTAGACTAGAACAACACCGTATCACTTTTTTGAACACACTGCCTGGTTATCAAGTCACTAAGAACACATTGCCTGGATTAGACAGGAAGTCACGTCACAGAATAAATGAACACACTGGCTGGACCAACATTCACGTGACACGAGGAACACATTGCGTGTCGAAACACGGCATCAAGCCCCCACCCCATTGCGTGAATACAAGATACAACAATGTTCGACCAACTGTATCTCTTAGCCTGTCTCAAGCTGTGCTAAAACTACCTCCTAGCAGCAAGTTTCCCTATTGATCACAGTGTAATCTTTCACTCCTTGATGTTTAATTATTGTACATTTCACTAATGGAGTTTTGAAGTACTAGATTCTTCAGGATAGGGACACTATGGGATATCTAATCTGGTATAATAAACAAAGTTGCAGTGCTGTATTGTGTTGTAGTTGTTCATTTAACATCAAATGTTGGAGTTGTTTGTTTACCGTCTGAGTGATGTGAGTGAGTGTATGTGTGTCATATTATCTGTGTAGAGACTAGCCAGACTTGGTCTTATTAACAATTTATTTGAATTAAAAAGCAGGGAGTGAAAGATTACACTGTGATCAATAGAGAAACTTGCTGCTAGTACGTAGTTTTAGCACAGCTTGAGACAGACTCAGATATACAGTTGGTTGAACACCGTTGTAGTATAGTATAGAGATAGTATAGAGGGTGTTAAGATTTAACTCAATTTCAAATATGAGGCAATCAACAGTTACGTTTTGGAAACATAGATGTATGGTAAAAAAAAATCAGCAAAAAAGAGGAGCACAAAAAAGAAAAAAAGGAGACATTCCGTAGACTTTATCAAAAATGTTTTGTAATTTAGTCCTAAAAAAATTGTTTGGTTCCGGTTACCCGTACCCAACCCCACCTAATTTTTCACTGCCGACCAGTGGATATTGAAAGTGACATCAACTTAAAAAGACAATATAAAACTGTTCTTCCATTCTGTAATGGATGTACATCTGATAGGAAGAAATAAATTACACAGACACCATTTGGAAAACAATGGAAAACCTGAACTTAACTAGACACTCACACAGAAAATAAAAAATAAAGTAAAATAATAAAAATCTACCTACCCCACCTACTCTTAAATTGAGAGTAATCGGAACCACACAATTTTTTTATTATGCCTTATCAACTTGAGGCCTAACAAAAAAATTGTGATGTTCCGAATTACTCTCACTTTTAGTATAGGTGGGGAAGGCAGATTTTTTATTTTATTTTTTCATATGTGAGCGTCTAGTTCAGGCAATTATGTTTTCCGTTGTTTTCCATATGGTCTCTGTGTTATTGGTTTCTTCTCATCAGATGTACAACCATTACAGATTGGAAGAATAGTTTTATATTGTCTTTTCAAGTTGATGTCAGTTTCCGCATCAACTATTTCTTGCGAGACTTCACACACCCTGAGTTTTCGCGATTTAATTATTTTTTTCTGGAATAAAAAAAAACTTAGAGTTTGCGTGAAAAACCTACGTGGGGTCGGGTAACCGGGACCAAACATTTTTTTTAGGCCTAACGAGATGGTACAGGTATATAAACACGTTCATTTTTTTCAACTATATTTTTTCCATAGTGTATTAGCAGACGTCAGTTCTGATAAGTTGACGTAGTTCATCTTTCGAAGTGATCTTAGCAATATTTTATACTAATTTTAGATAAATTAAACAAAACAGTACATGTGATATGACAGGGATTGGATATATATGAGATTGATACTGAGATATTCATACAATTGTTAAAACAAGTTAATAACACAGTAAGTCGGCATCAGTAACTGGGTTTGCATTATGTGAAGTATGGATGAAATATAGCGCTCAACAACTTTGTTATCTGACCTGCGCAGTCCTCATTTGCTAAGCACCTCAACTTTAACGATTTTAATATTTTGTCTTGTTTTGCTATTTATTTTCATAGCTGCCAAACCTAGGGCAGAGTTTAGATCCAGACTCAAATCATCCGAAGTCATGGAAGGCGAGACAGCGAAATTCGGATGCATCATTTCCAGCTCCAAGCTACCCGTGTCGTGGTACAAGAATGGGAAGGAGATCAAAAATGACAATAAGTATGAAATCAAGGCTATTGGAAGTAAACATGAATTATACATTAAAAATACTGTACCTGCGGACGAGGGTGACTTACGGATCATAGTAGGTGACGCTGAAGACACTGCTGCCCTCTTCGTCAAAGGTTTGTATTCATCTTAATGCTGGAACGATATTGGGGTGACATGACCCCCCCCCCCCAGCCTTGGATAATACCTTATGGTAACGTCGATAGTCGGCCTTACACCTCCCTAACCACTAGGGGCGAGCTCACAATGTCGCACAAGCTCAGCAAGCGAACTTCGAAACTAAGTTGTGATCGTGAATGCATATATTGAGTTCACTGGTCAAACCTCAAATTGGGATATACTAGTATCATCCTTAGGGGAAGTTTAATGTTTAAACATGAACATAGCTATACGACAGGTATCGTTGAGATGCGCTGCTGTAAGCGGCTTTGTTGGTAATACGGAGTAATACGATATAAATGAAAGGACAGCGTATTTTGTGAGTTGTCTATCTACAGTTTGACCTCGTATTTTGTCATTAGGATTTGGATTAGTAATAATTACAACCGTTCACGACATTGATATATTAAGTTCTTTCTCTTGCATCAAAACATTGTTGTTATTATAAGATTACCACATGTATTACCTATACAGCTCTCGTTTATAGAATTTGTTGATAATTCAAAAACAATTATTTTGAACTTGACTAGAAAAACCAATACCTGAGTTTGTCAAGAAACTCAAGAGTCAAGAAGTAACTGAAAAGGACAGAACAGTTTTACATTGTGAGCTGAGTTTACCAGAAGCTAAGCTATTATGGTTCAGAGACGGAGAGCCTGTCAGACCAAATAACAGAGTTATAATCAAACACGAGGGTATTGTGCATAAATTAATTATCGAGGACACCACATTGGATGATGAGGGTGAATATGAAGTCAAAGTACAAGGCCGTGATGATAAATCTTGTTACTGCGAACTCATGGTTGAAGGTAATATAATGTTCTTTCATTCTTTCAAAAGATAGTCAGTGTAAGCGACGATACATCCATCCATCCATCCATCCGTGCATACATACATACATACATACATACATACATACATACATACATACATACATACATACATACATACATACATATGAATTTGTCAATTTGACAATTAAAAACAAAGAACAATTTTGTTTTCGAAGACTATTCTCATATTGAACTTATTAAATAGAGATAATGGCAATGTATTGATGTTATTTCCTGTATACAGTTATTGTCTTTATTCTGGTTTACTGTTACTGTTCAATTGTCCTATTCTGTGCACTTTCCTTACAACCATCGAAATATTAGATTATACCAATGTAATGCTGAAGACAACAATATGATTATTAGCCTCATAAATTCCGTGTCATGCTCTGGTATACTTTATCCAAGTATGGTATGACATGTGGAGCTTTCGAATATATCGATTCACTGGTCGATACGGCTTGAATTTTGATAACCGTTTTATCATAAGCACACTCAGTAAACGCGAATCGACGGACTAAATGAGTATTTTGAGATTTTCAATGCATGATCCTTGTAAATGTTGTTCAAGAAGTAATGGTAACCTTACTTAAGGGGCCATAACAAGACAAAGTGGTTTTGAGTCTTGTATTATTCCACATTTCATCATCTATTCATTTTCTCCTATATATCTTAAGAGTTCCTTTTATTCCAGTGTGTATACTTCCATTGTCTTATATATTTAACCAATGTCATTGTGCTGCAGTAAGTTGAACATCAATGTCAATCATGTATTCAATGTATAGTAGTCTAAGTGTTCTTTCTTACCTGTAATAACCACATCTTACCGGACCTGACCTGAACTGACCCGACCTCACTTCGCCTTACCTGTACACTGCCTTACCACTCCCTGGCCATATACATATCCTAGTATTGCCTGACCTTACCTGTACCTTCCCCCACTTTATCTTACTTGTACATTACATATACGTGTACTTTACCTTACCATACCTAACCTTACCACAAATACCAGACTTTAAATCACCTCACCTTACATGAACCGTTGACTTGTCTTACCTGTGCCTTACCTCACTTTAGCTCACCTCGCTTTACCTTAACTTACTTTACCTGACCTGACCTGATCCGATAACCTGACCTTATCCTACCCTACCCCCTACCTTACCTTATTTCACATCACATCACCTCACCTCACCTCACCTCACCTGAACCGATCTTGCCTTGCCTTGCTTCACCATTATTTACCCTACCTCGCCTTACTTGTTTTCTTTTTCACACTTTACTTCCCTCATCCCATTCTCCAACGTATAGAGCTTAAACCTCCACTTGAATTTGAAAGACCATTAAAAGATGTTGGTGCAGCAGCTGGTGAAGAGGCTGAATTTATAGCTGAAGTGAACGATCCAACTGCCGATGTACAGTGGCTAAAAGATGGAAAACCCATTGAACATGGTGAAAGGTTTAAAACTATCAAACAGGGAAAACTACGAATTCTACGTATAAAGCCAGTGACTCCCGGAGACAAAGGGGAGTACACTTGTGCGGCCGGTGGAAAGTTATCTAAGGCAGCTCTTAGAATTGAAGGTAAAGGCATTTAAGCATTCAGAGAGTTGGAAAATAGGAATACAGTTATTCTTAAAATTGTTTCAAGTGTTCCTGAATAATCAAACAAATGAGACAGCTCTGCAGTGGTTCAGGCCATGCCAAAATTCAGTAAGCTCGAGTGCCGTATCTATATGTGAGTATTGCTTCTGTATGCAATTGAAAGGCAGACTACTTTTGAACTTACACAGTATCACTAGCTAAGATTTGTATACTGTGAATTTGTAGGTTCCATATCGGGATAACATTCGTAGGATAATGAAAATATATTGTGATACCATCCATTGGTAACTATTCCTTAAAATTGTGTCAAATCATGACATGGTAATACAATAACCAAAACAATAGTGTCTTGTCTTTTTCTATAATGGTCTTAGCTCTCAGCGTATTAAGTCTTTCGTTTTCTTGCTGTCATACTAATTATGATTATTTATGTAATATAACTAACCCACAAAATGTTCAAGTTCATGTTGTTTCTGAGTAACCATATTTTGTTTTCATGTATTCATCAAAATGTACATGAGAATGCCTAACGTTACAGCAGTTCATAAGATTATTTGATTTGCTAACTTGTTATTGTACTGAACCGCGTCAAACAGTTCAGAAAGAAATTATATTAAAGGAAGAAATACCATCCAAATCTGAGCGACAGAGATTTCCTGAAGTACAAGAAGAGCATGTAACTGACAAACGAGATGATGGCGTAGAAAGCCTTCCATCCCGACCGGGAGGTGAAGGCCACAGAGTTGCAGGCAAAGCACCAAAGGGAAAAGTTCCGACTAAGCCAGAATATATTGACGAAGAAGGGACATACATGCCAATCAGGAAGGACGTCCCAGCTGCAGGCGTTGGCATCCCTATCGCAGACATGCCAATAGATGACGTCAATAGAAGGGATAGGGATCTGGATATGTTTGCTTCAAGGAAGCCTGTTGGAAAGGCACAACCATTTGACGACAAAAGTCCAACAGTTGATAAAGTTTCAGATGGTAAAAAAACTGTACCAAAGATTAAGCACAGTGCATCTTGATAATTGCACCGTCAGCCACTCAAGTCATGTAAGGACAATGACATATATAATCACCACCATCTCAGGTTCAACAACTAAGATATCTCAGCCACTGTAAAGGCACATAATGTTATCTATATGAAACGTTCAACACCCTGCTAAATACACCCAAATTGCGTACTGGCTCCACGTCTTTACTGCACTATAGCTATATTGTGTAATAGAAACCTTTTTTCAACTCATAACCACTTTTGTAAAACGTGTCTGTCAAAACCTACACTTTTGCCAAACTCTTGAACTTCACACTGTGATGGAGTCAAAGATAAAACAAATAATTATTAAATCAACATACTAGGGAGAATGACAAGTGAAAGAAGATATACCTTTGGGTGTGTATTACATGATAGTGTTGATGGGATCGAAGACAAGTAAAACTTGTCCTATTGTTACAAGGATATGAAGTTGTTAACTGATTATTTTCAAAGAGCATATCATAGGATCAAGTGGTTCAGAACGACTGATATCTAGATTAGGTTGACTTTATTTAAAAGTGGTTGATTGAAGGGGTGGAGCTAGATACGGACAAGGAAATGGCAAACCAGAGTAAGGCAGGAAAGTGCTGTAACAGTTTTTTCTGGAACATTCAGTAGTTGTAAGAATAATATGCCATGTTCCAGAAAAAAAAATATTGTTTGGCACAGACTTGGTTTCCTGTGGTTGACTTGCATCTAGAAATTAATTGGAATCTGTACACAGAAATTATCATTTGACCATATTATTTGCTTGATTTGGCCTTGGCGCCAGCACTGCTTGAATGCCCAAGGTATATTCAAGTTAGAGATAGACTTGTAATATAACGTTTATGGATCAATATACTTGCCGTAGTGAGTCCTTAGAAGTAGACACGTGCCTGTCACATGATGCATGCATACAATCATATTAGGCCAGGTAATGTATGCAATGTATGTATGTATGCCATGTTTATCTAGTAGCAATGAGTGCATGGTGTCGTCAAAGCAACGCTATCATTCAGAAAACGTACAGAAATTATCACAATTTACAAGTGTCGCCACTATATGCATTAGTTGTACCCTAGATCAAAATTCACAAATGAATGCGCAGATTAAGGTTAGCTGTGCTGTTTGTGTATTGTAACTGAGGGTTGTTATCTGTTTTGTTGATGAGGCCTACATATTCGTTTCATTTTCTTACCAAGTCAGTGGAGAGGTTTTGAACTTACCTCGTAGATTTGTACGAATATTGAATATACTCTCAGGTGCGAAACAAGTTTAACCTTTAAAAAGTATATTAGCTGGTACGGAAGTAGAAGTCAAGAGTACAGTTAAGGTAAATGTACCGAAAGCAGTTTCAATACGGTAGCTTTTACTCAACACTTCGAGATACCTACCACTGTTTGACTAAATTAGCACATGTTAGGATATGTGACTGTTCACCTAGTACCTTATATGTCTATGCTAGCCTTTCTCTCTGAAATACATGTTTGTAGCAAGGTCAAAGGGCACCATTGGCTTAGTTAGTTATTTGATTACTTAGTTAGTTTATTTCAATGAAACAGCCAGATCGACAGCACAGATATACAAGATTAGCGATTTAATTTGTTACCTGTTATTGTAGTCAAGACCATGTGATTAATATGTATCGACAAATGATATTTCAGTGTTGGCTGCGGTTTATGCATGCAGTATTACAAGGCAAAAACTAACTTCAAATGTTCATTTTGTTTCTAGAACCTCCAAAACTACATTTCCCTATCAATTTGAGACATGTGAAGGCCAGGAAGAAAGAGCCAATCAGATTGGAAGTGCCAGTCAGTGGAAAACCACCACCAACAATCAGATGGTTGAAAAATGGCAAACCCATCGTACCATCAAAGCTTGTTAGGATCGAGAATACACCCGATAAAGCTGTTCTGGTTATTCCTGAATGCGAGAAAGATGATACAGGGGATTATCAGCTTGAAGTTACCAATCCTAAGGGTTCTGACGTTGCTGATATAAAGATCAGTGTTATGGGTATGTAGTATAATCAATAAATTAATCAATCGGCGATTGAACAATCGATAGGTCAATTGGTCAGTCAGTCTTACTGATTAAGTCAGTCAGTCAGGCAGTCAGTCAGTCAGTCAGTCATCAGCCAGCCTATCCATAATCAATCAGTCAATCATGGCGTCTAAATTGGTTAGTATACACACCTTGCATGAAGTACATGTTGTCTTTGAAGTCTTCAAAAATACATTTATGTACTGAAACAAACTATACATCTATGCACACGATATACAATGCACTTACAAGTTCGTAATTGTAACTAGAATATTTGCTATAATAGAAACCTGGTATCATTTCCTCTCTGGACAGATGTGCCTGGTGCACCCAAGAGTGTGACAGTTACTGCCGCAACTAAAAATTCGGCATCTATCAAGTGGGAACCACCAGAGGATGATGGCGGTGCACCTATCAAGAGTTACACAATTGAGAAACGTGATGCAAAAAAAGACACTTGGTTGACTGTGGAGGAGAACGTACCTGGTCCTGAATTCACCGTACCTAAACTTGTTGAAGGAAAAGATTATTTGATTCGTGTTAGTGCTAAGAATGAAATTGGCCTGAGTGAACCCAAGCAGATTGAGAAACCAGTGAAGGCTAAGGATCCATTTGGTAAGTTACATTAAATTAGTACTTTTTACAGCACATGCAAATTTATACTAAGACAAGGTATATCAGCTAGTAAAAATATCTAATAGCCACAAAAAGCAACGGTCCAACAGGTTTCTTCCATCCTCGCACTCATGCATCTTTCTTCTAAGTGTCCATGGTTTCAGAGCGATCTTGTGACATTCTGATTTCATCAAAACATAATGCAAACGAACACTGGGACATGTATCACATGATTCGTTGAGATGTTTTGTGATCCCACCCAATTGTGGCGAAAGGGCAGACATTTTATTGTAAATGACCATACAACAGAAACTTTAAATAACATTTTCAATTCAGTGATTTGGATTAAATCTGTTTTCTTTTCGAATGCTACACATATTTATCTTGTCCTGGTCTTGTGTAGTAAACGGTTTCACAGTAAATGGCGGGAAATCAATTATTCTATCTAAGAACTAGTGACGTCTTATAGGTACCATTTACTGCTATCCAAAAGGCTCTTAGAATCACCACTGTCATACTAATTATATCGTTTTTACTTGTGTGTGATGATCGTATTACAAATTACCTATGCAAACAATACCACAGATGAACCTGATGCTCCAGGCCAACCAGAGGTTGTAGATGCACACAAAGATCATATGATGCTGAAATGGGCTGCACCAAAATCTGATGGTGGTAGTCCAATCAAAGGATACGTTGTTGAAAAGAGGGAAAAGGGAAGTCCTCGGTGGGCCAAGGCTCTCAAAGAACCAATAAAAGGAACAGAAGCTAAGGTGCCCAATCTTCTAGAAGGCCTGAATTATGAATTCAGAGTTATTGCTGAAAACGCTGCTGGGGAGAGTGAACCAAGTAAGCCATCGCAGGCAGCTTTAGCACGTGAACCAATAGGTAAGCCCTTTTTATATTAATGTGGATAAGAACATTACACTAAAAGCAGTAAGGAAATTATGTGTTTTGGTACAAGTGATTTGTTTAATATAACATGGACCTTCACACCTTAATTAAAATGACTATTTATTTCACTTATTTAATTTGCAGACCCTGCTGAAGCACCTGGTGACCTCAAAGTTGGTGATGTCACGAAAGAATCAGCTAAACTATCATGGGCTAAGCCGGAGGATGATGGTGGTAGTCCAATATCTGGCTATGTGGTTGAGAAACGTGAAGTAGGTAAAGAGAAATGGGATAAATGTAATAGGACTCCAGTGAAAGAAGAGAATTTCAAAGTTGATGGTCTTGAGGAGGAAAAACCTTATGAGTTCCGTGTTATGGCCGAAAATGAAGCTGGTCTTAGTGAACCAAGTAAGGCAACAGCACCTATTGTTGCTAAAGATCCTAAAGGTACGTTTTAAAGGAAAAATCCTGTCAGACGTATTCAACTTTTAAGTCTTTGAAATCATATACTGCACTTACATGTTTTCTGCCATTTGGGGATTTCTTGCAAGGGTTTATTGTGAAAGCAACCGATATTTACTAATTTTATACCATTTTGATTGTCGACAGTTGCTCCCAAGATCGATCTATCTAAGTTACCAAAAGAGATTACCGTGAAAGCTGGGCAAGTACTTAAACTGGAAGCCCCCTTCAGTGGCAGTCCCGCTCCTGAAGCAACATGGCTAAAAGATGGTGAGGAGGTCAAACCAACAGACATGGTGAAGGTTGACAAAACACCTACGAATTCATCACTTACCAACAGATCAGCAGAAAGAGGTGATACTGGGGTTTATGAACTTGTTGTGACTAATGACTCTGGTGAAGAGAAGGCCAAGGTCGATGTCAATGTCTTGGGTAAGGATAGATAACTGTCATACGTATGTCCCTCACTAAATGAAGATTTTTGAAGTTTTTGGCAAAGGACTACTTTTGAATACATTCGTGAACTAGTCCAACGTTTATATATATGTAACAAATGGATTGGCCGATTGCTGGGAACACGAATTGAACTTCAGAGATAGCCTAACCTGGTGAAGATGTCACAAGAATACGGTATCAATCATATAAAAGTGAAATCAGGTGATGGTAACTCTGGCAATACTTCAATCGCTTTATATTCTCTGAAATTCTCAACTTTGTCATATTTTTCGTTTTGCTAGACAAACCCACATCACCCGAGGGTCCACTTGAGGTATCTGATGTCTATGCCGATTCTTGCAAACTTCATTGGAAGCCTCCAAAGGATGATGGTGGTACAAAACTTCTCAACTATGCTGTTGAAAAACGTGATGAGAAACGAGGAACGTGGGTTCCAGTAGACGATAACGTCTCTCCTGATAAGACCTCATTGGATGTCAAGAGATTGACACCTGGAGCCAAATATGACTTCAGAGTTAGAGCCGAGAACAATGAAGGTCTCAGTGAACCTCTCCAGACAACCAAACCTATCCTGGCAAAGAATCCGTATGGTATGTGCAACTTTCTCAAAGCAATTATTTATCAATGCTTTGTAACATGCAGACATGCATATTTGAAGTCAATATATTACAGTTCACATGAAGCTAATGCTAGTGTTAGAAGGGATTCGTGATAATTACTATTCACAAACCTCCTCTGTGTATTGTTGGTGTTATGGCTGGTGGCATTTTGTTGTTATTTAACACTTTAGTCAAGACACCAATGGGGCACAGTCCAGTATAATATCTACCTTACCCGAGAGATACTTACTCGGCCAAATTCCATCTCTTGCAGATGAACCTGACGAACCCGGTAAACCAGAAATTACTGATTTCGACAATGATTTCATAGATCTGGAATGGGCACCACCAGAGAAAGATGGTGGCGCGCCAATCGAAGGGTACGTGGTTGAGAAGCGAGACAAGGCTGGCAACCGCTGGGTACCATGCTTTGATAAACCTGTAAAAGATAATAAATGTAAAGTTAAAGATCTTATCGAAGGAAGAGACTACGAATTCCGTGTCAGTGCTATCAATAAAGCAGGGAAGGGCAACCCAAGTGAAGTCTCCAAGACTCAAAAAGTCAAACCCAAATTCGGTAAGTTACCAATCTTGCAATTGGCTAATAACATTCAAGCGTAGTATGAAAGAAGACATTGATGCGATGTATTTCAGTGTTGCAATAAATAGAGGCTGTGATTGACGAGGACGGAACTACCACCCTTTCTGATAACGATCATTATTTACATGATACTTAACTTAAAGTAACATATCATATGCCTAAAAGAATCAGGAAAAGCTCAATGTTACGTATGAGGTACCTAGTTAGTCATTGATGCAGGTTTCAGCGTAACTGAGACAACCCCACCACAGACAAAAAGAACGTTGGTGTTTGTGGAGAATCAACTACATACTACATCGCAAGTAAATTGTATTTTTCATTGACTTTATTTGCGTACTCTCATTCTCCTCTCAGCCAAACCAACTCTGAATCCAAATGCGCTAAAGGACATCAAAGTCAAAGCAGGACAGAACTTTGCATTCGAAGTTCCAATTGATGGCGCACCTCCACCTACTGTCACGTGGAAGAAGAATGGTGAACCAGTGACGCCATCAGACAGAGTCCAAGAAAAGAGCAATGAAACCCAGGCTAAACTGGCTACTCAGAAAGCTGAGAGAGGTGATAGTGGGGAATATGAATTGGTTCTTACCAATGACCAAGGAACAACAAGTGCCAAGTGCAAGGTCAATGTGTTAGGTCAGTTAACAATTTGACTTTCTTTGTGCTTAATTCTTTGTTTGGTTATTACTGACTGGTGTATGCTAGTAATATACCATTTTTACCTGTCTTCATAGAGGTTTTGATATTGTCAAATAACTCGCGTTCATTCTGTTAAGTTTAACAAAGAATGAACGTGAGTTATTTCCCAGAAAATGCTAATACATCAAGAACAAGTTTTGCTCAAGCTTATTAAAAACAGAAATTAATGGTCAATCACAAACAAAATTGTATCCATAGGCAAGAAAAATGAATAACCATCGTCTTAAAATGGCACCAAATCTATGGTTTGAATGAAGAAATGTAGTTATTTAGTTATGTATTGACATTTAATCAACTGTAGATAATCCAACGGCACCAGAGGGCCCACTAGAAGTATCTGATGTAACAGCCGAATCAGCTGCATTGTCATGGAAACCACCTAAGGATGACGGTGGTACGCCTATTTCGGCATATGTGGTTGAAAAACGTGACACTGATTCCAATACCTGGTCACCTGTGAGTAGCTTTGTACAAGACACAAAATGTAATGTTGGAAAACTGAAAGAAGGCAAAAAGTATGAATTCCGTGTAAGAGCCGAAAACGAGCATGGCGGGTTAAGTGAACCTTTGGTAACCGAACAACCTGTGCTGGCCAAAAATCCATACGGTAAGTACAGCCGAACTAAAAGGCTGTCCAATTGCATATATATTCAAAGACCCCAATTCTAAATGTTTCTCAGGCGTCGTATTTTATTGCCAAGGCTAAATCACACAGACGTTGAACTTCATCACAATACTTTGAATAACTACCCTCCTCTCATATCAATATATCAATATATCAATACATATCAATATAAGCAATCTTCTGTAATATCTATGACATACACATGTGTGTTTGTTTGTTTGTGTTTGTGTGTGTGTGTGTGTGTGTGTGTGTGTGTGTGTTTTCAGATAACCACCGTCTTCTCACATCAGATACGGCTGTTTTTGTTTCAGACTGTTCTGACGCTCCTGGTAAACCAGAAATCCTTGCTTATGATCGCAATGAGATGACATTGCAATGGGCACAACCTAAGAGTGATGGTGGTGCCCCTATTCAAGGGTATGTGGTTGAAAAGAAAGATACCAAGTCAAACAGATGGACAAAATGTAGCAAGACTCCAGTCATTGGTAATAAATTTACAGTACCAAACTTGATTGAAGGCAAAGAGTATCAATTCCGAGTGATGGCGGAAAATAAGGCTGGCCTCAGTGAACCAAGTCCACAATCTAATGCTCAAATTGCAAAACCACAATTTGGTAAGTCACGTGGAGATCTAGTTGAATCTAGTTGGCGTCCTAATGATAAAACGCTAATGACAGTGTGTGTATAAGGGAGGCAACGTTAACTGAAAATTTCTTCTCAAATCAAAAGAAGATCTGGTAGGTCTAAAACGGGGTATTGGTTTTGGGTCAAAATTGGTCTAAAATGGGGTTGACAGCATTGGCCACACACCCCTACCAGACCTGGCCAGTGGTACCCCCCCCCCCCCCGGGAAAATCGTGGCGAATTTATTAAATCCTTCCAGGACCCCATTTTAGACCTAACAAAATAAACAATTGTGAAATGTGAGCCCTATTTTAGACTCATTAGCTCTCAAAAGACAGTACCCATGTTAGACCAAAGAGCGAAAAACCCTACCCTAAAGGGCAGCACATATACGTATACTCAATAGGTGAGAATACCCCCAGGGTTCTACATACTATAGGTTGTTGTCATACCTCGCTTGAGACACATGACAATAGTTAGAGTGATAATGCAGGGATCCCAATGCTTTCATCTTGATTAAGACTGAAGTATATCATTCCCTTCAACCTACGATTAGTCTCCCATGTCTCAATTTACAATTTTCACATTCTTCATATATCTGACCAATACTGTGTTTTCGCCAGATATTCTCCTATCACATATAAGAGTTGACGACCACCATGAGCATTGGCTCTCACAACTTTAACTGAGTTGAGCGCATGGAACGTGCATTACCTAAATGTCATTTTATTCTAATCTGCATCGTGAATGCAGTGCTCATTCCAACATCTAACATATTGTTGAACCTTTCACACATTACAGAAAAACCCAAAATAAATGTTGACCCCTACGCTCGTGAGATTAAAGTACGTGCTGGGGAAACCCTCAAAATCGATGCACCAATCATTGGAAGTCCACCACCTACAGTTACTTGGTTCAAGGATAATAAACCAGTCACACAGGCAGGTAGGACAACATTGGACAACCCTGAAGACAAAGCACTTCTGACAACAACAACAGCCGAAAGAGGAGATACAGGAACATACAAACTGCAATTAGAAAATGACAGAGGTATAGCTACTGCAGATTTCAAAGTTATTGTACTAGGTGAGTGACATTATGCATTGAAAATAGCTTTATTAGTGATTCCGTTGTGGTCTAAACAATAACATTGACTTTTCTCCTTCGGGATTTAATTTGTAAGGAGGCAATATAGAACTTTTAGAATCAAAGTATTCTTCCGTAATGTCATTCGTAAAATGAATTAAACAAGAAAGGACTAAAATTGCGAAAGTGTTCAATAATGATGTTGTTTGTTTGTTTGTTTGTTTGTTTGTTTGTTTGTTTGTTGGTAGTTGTATAGTTGGTTTATTTGCAATTAACTAAAGATTTGGTTAACTTTGTATAAATGACACCATGTCTGCAGTTGAGTGAAACAACAAGCTAATAATGTGATAGGATCGGAAGGGCATGCTGATCACTACATCCACAGATCAGACCGAATTTACCCAGAGACTTACTGAATATGCCTACATCTAAGACCTAAAGAATGTTTTGTTCTCCAAGGACTCACAATATTTGCATGACTGCATACCTTACATAACGCATTCACAGTCATAGATACTAGGTATGCTATTAAAATGTTACCTTTTTTTCAAAGACGCTCCAAGTGCACCTGGTGGACCATTGACACCTAATGACGTTGACAAAGAGTCGGTAACCTTAACCTGGAATGAACCAGACGATGATGGTGGTGGTATGCTCTCTGGATACATCGTGGAGAAGAAAAAAGTCAATGAACCAACCTGGAGTAAAGTGTCCAGTAATGTGTCATCACCTAGATATACAGTTAAAGGATTGGAAGAAAATGAAGATTATCAGTTCCGTGTCCGTGCTGTCAATCAGTATGGAACCAGTGAACCACTAGTTGGACGTACAATTAAAATCAAATTACCGTTTGGTAAGGTTAAAATCAACTATTAGGATTGTTTGTTGATTTAATCAAAGTTCTGCTGCAAATGCTATATTACACACGTCAGAACTTGAATGGGGTGGAATATGCATGACTTAGGTGTCAAATAATACAGTGACATTTAGACTTTCAATTTGTATACAGGCCAACTACAAATTACTATGTTTGTAGTGGATTTATTATGTTTTCTTTCGGACAGGGATTTTCATGTAAACGTATACTTTAATAACCTCAAAATATATAAAGATTCATTGAATGTGCAACAACTTCAAAAACAGGTAAAAGTGTAATACTTTTATGATAAAATGATAACTCGTGATAATTGCCAACATATCTTCTGTACATACCAAGAATGTATTTTATGTCCATTATAATCGAAACGGTCGGCATGTTTTGGTTTTAAAAAATCATACAATGAGGATCACAATGTTGCATTGTCTACAATAACAAATCATCATTACTAAAAGCTATTCTTTATTTCCAAACATATCTTTTTAAAGGAATCTAATAATTTTAAAATATTTCATTTAGATGCACCCGATGCACCAGGAACTCCAAAAATAGTGACGCATGACCGAAGATCCGTCAGCCTACAATGGACTAAACCTGACTTTGATGGTGGTAACCCAATCACGGGATACTTCATAGAATACAAGGAGGTCGACACACCCAAGTGGTCGAAGGGTAACAGAACACCTTGTAGAGATACTAAATTCACAGTGCCAGATCTATGGGAGGGGGTTGAATACGAGTTTCGTGTTATGGCTGTGAACGAGGCTGGCCCTGGTAAGCCAAGCCGAGTCTCGGACTCACAGGTGGCAAAAGACCCCATTTGTAAGTAGATTTCAATATTTCTAGTTATACAATTCTCAATATACAGGGATTGTGTATCGTATCGTATCGTATCGTTACGGTATTGTATTGTATTGTATTGTATCGTATCGTATTGTATCGTACGTCATGTTATGTCATGTTATGTCATGTCATATCATATATCATATAAATTATCATATATCATATTATCAATTATATTACAATAGAAAAGAATATTATATGTATAAAATAAAATAACAGAATTAGTTTTTGTACAATATACCACCTTTTCTCTAAATATATGAAAATGTAAAGATTTATATGTTTGAAATTGTAAATGACATGCAAGCTCATAGATTTAGCGACTTACTTGTTTTTTAATACTATAGTTTTCTATTTCTTTGTTGGAAATTAGTATTCATATTTTAGTAATTTGTATTTGACAGTTCCCGCCGATGCTCCTGGTAGACCTAAATTTGACAAGATTACTAAAGATTCAGCTGCTCTTTCATGGGACAAGCCCAACAATGATGGTGGATCACCTATTACTGGTTATGTGATTGAAAAGAAAGAACCAGGAAAAGACTGGACGGAGGTAATCTTGCTATGTTTGTCTGTCTGTCCCTCCAGCCGTCCGTCCGTCTGGTTGTTTGTTTGTCTGTCTGTCTGTCTGTCTGTCTGTCTGTCTGTCTGTCTGTCTGTCTGTCTGTCTGTCTGTCTGTCTGTCTGTTTGTTTGTCTGTCTGTATGTCCATCCGTCCGTCCGCCTGTTTGTTTGTTTGTTTGTTTGTTTGCCTGTCTGTCTGTCTGTCTGTCTGTCTGTCTGTCTGTCTGTCTGTATGTCCATCCATCCGTCCGTCCGCCTGTTTGTTTGTTTGTTTGTTTGTTTGTTTGTTTGTTTGTTTGTTTGTTTGTTTGCTTGCCTGTCTATCTATCTATCTATTTGTCTGCTCGTCTATCTGTCCAGCTGTTAATGCATACCAGTCTGTATCATTAGTAAGGATTATTCATTTCTCATCATTATATTTTTGGTTTGTCTTCAGCAATACGTATATTTTTTACAGGACTCAAAAACTCCAAACATACTTGGCCTTATGACATTTCTCAAATATTTAAAAATTTGCATCATGTATAGCATGTCCCAAACCAATCGACTCAGCTTCTTGTGGCTTCAATTGCAAAAAATTTATGACTTTGCTTGTTTTGCCAGAAAACTGAAATGACCCGCACATGTCATGGGTCAGAGGCAACACTTATAGCGTCACAAAGGTCGTGCGCATATACCGTATAAGAGTAATTATAACCCTTTTACCATTATAGGCTGTTTCTGTACCAGCCAAAGACACCAATGCTACTGTACCCAAGTTGGACGAAGGCAAAGAATATGAATTCAGAGTTAGGGCCGTGAACGAGTCGGGTCCAGGAAAGCCAAGTGCGGCCCTGAAAACTGTAGTAGAAGATAAACCAGGTAACTTATTAGGCTTTCTCAAAACCGCGCCACTTTCGCTAAATTGTTTTAATATATCAGTTTAACTATTTGACAAATGCTATAACTGCAAGTTTAGTCCAATCTAACCCTCGGAGTTACTATCCACAATCGTCGAAAACCCACTCGCTACTTTCGCAGTGAGTGGGCTTTCGCCGTTTGTGGATAGTTAAGTAACAGTGGGGGGGGGGGGGGGAGATTGGCGTTGCACTTTATAGGAAAGAAACTTTGCTAAAGTAATGATGTTGTGAGAAAGGCAAGTAATTTCTCTAATTGCAGTTGGTGAACAGACTTTTGAAATTGAATAAACTAAGTATTTACCTGCAATTAGTCCCTGTGGAGTACTAATATAACAGTTGGTAGTCATGAGGTTTTGTTAACAGTCCCTCTATCACGTAATAGAGGCATTGATTGTCTTCAAAACGTGATATTAATTAGTTTCCAAGTCACTCTTTCTAAATTATTCCTTCCAAACAATTTTAATTGCGTCGATGGAAATGCCGTCACTTTTTATCACTATTATCATATTTATCATTATTGTTTTTAGTAGTTTTTTAAACTACTTTATCGTTTAGTTTGTCCGAATAACTTTATCCTAATCATTTCATAACTTACTTATCTCAACCCTTGAACATGTATTTTTTCACAGAGAAACCAAAACTTGATATTGGTAGCTTGAAGAACATCAAGGTCAAGGCTGGTGAAAATTTCGAAATCAAGCTACCCTTTACTGGTGTACCTAAACCAACTATCAGTTGGACTCAAAGAGGTAAAGATTTAGTTGAGACAAGTCTAGTTACTGTCAAGACAACCAGTGATACCACGAGCGTTACTGTGGAAGATGCACACAGAGAAAACGGAGGCATATATAAGGTGACGTTGGCCAATCCATCTGGTATGGATAGTGCTGAAGTTAAAGTGACTGTCTTAGGTAAGTTGTTTGGATAATAATCTTGCATGCGTACGTACATACATATATACATACATAATACATACATACATACATATATACATACATAATACATACATACATACATACATACATACATACATACATACATACATACATACATACATACATACATACATACAATCATACATACATACATACATACATACATACATACATACATACATACATACATACATACATACATACATACATACATATGTGCAACTTTAAATAGTATAGTCATGAACTGCTTAACCCTTGTGTCTATATAGTGGCAATAGGACAAAAAGAGCTTAAAATAAGTTTATCATAAATTAAAGCAGATTAACATGCAATTTTCGTGTACTTTTCATTTGCATTAACAATGTAACATATGTAGAAACACTTCTATAAAAATGATTTGTTTCTCACATGGATAGACGCTCCTGGTACCCCGGAAGGTCCTCTTATTGCGTCTGACGTCACCGGTGAAGTCCTCACGCTGTCCTGGAAACCACCAAAGGAAGGCGCTGATGAAGTCGACAATTACATCGTTGAGAAAGCTGAAGCAGGGACAGGAAAATGGAAGAAGGTTACAAATTTCTGTAGTGGAACTAGTGCTAAAGTACGAAATTTGGTAGAGGGCACTGAATATGACTTCCGTGTAAAGGCTGAGAACCAATATGGTGCTAGTAAACCACTTGTAGGTGATTCAGTTGTTGCAAAGAATCCATACGGTAAGTTTAGAAATCTCTATATGTTTTATGCTGGAGGAGTTACTTTTTCTAAGTTCGAAACTTCAATAAACATACCCAAAATCTGACCTGATATTTCATTTCAGAATTATAGTGACGAGTATTTGAAACATAAATTCTGAATTTTCCAACTTTCTCAATTACGATTCTTTATACTATACATCATTTAGGTCTGTATGTGACAACATGGACTGAAGCGATCAATGTCAAAAGTCCACAAAATGTGAAGAAAACAATATTTAAAACAATTTTAAGCCATCTCTTGCAAATACCAGTAAGGATGGTCGGCGGTAAAGCTGGTGATTAACAAAATGGAAAGGACATATGGGCTACGAATAATTTGAATAGTTTGATGAAAAACGTGTATAGGGTCAATCATAATTTTTCACGTAATGTAAACTTTAGTGAATTCATAAGTGGTTTGACCATTTGATTTTTGCAAATAACGACTCAAATGTTAATTTCACTTTGTTTAGACCCCCCTGGTACACCTGGTGAACCTAAAGCTACAGACACAACGAAGGACAGCGTGACATTGAAATGGACTAAACCATTGTCTGATGGTGGCAATCCTATCATCGGCTACGTTGTAGAAAAGAAAGATGCAACCGGAAAGAAATGGATACCAGTAAATAAAGCACCAACTAAGGGCACAACCTTCACGGTACCTAGACTTATTGAAGGCCGGGAATACGACTTCCGTGTGGCCGCTGTCAATGATGCTGGTCCTGGCAAACCAGCTGAAACCTCAGAGTCTATACTGGCCGCACCACCACCAAGTTAGTAATACTATGTCTTTAGTATCGTGTTCATGTGTTGCCACATTAGATGTCTTACTATGTTTCATAGCAATATCTTTCAAAGAAATAACACATGTACTTTAGAAACCAATTACCGTCCAGGGTGGTGTCTTCAATGTTTGGCCATGAATTGTCATTTAAAGGACTTGTACATATTGAATACATCTGGCCGTGATTTGTTGTTCAAAGTGGTACCATCAATTTTGACAGTGTCAACGAATTGTCGATTTGCAGTATAATTTCTGGCACAGCATGTTTAATTGTTACAGTAGCAAACAGTGGTATAAAGATTGATGAGTGTTAGAACTAGAGATAATGGGAAATGAGCTCTGTACTGTGTTTGCTATAGCATGGAAGATGCGCTACACGTTTTACCATGCGAGTGTGAGCTTGAAACCACTAGTACAGTATGGGTATACAGAATGAAGAGAGAATTACAAGATGCAAGGGGGGGGGGGGGGGTATTGAGAACTAAAGTCTTTTCATTGTCATATAAACTCATTTACATAATTAACGTATATGTATATTGAGTAGCATGGATGTGTAAACCATGGATGTCACTTTGGTAACACAATTCTATTTTTTATCACAGCGAGGCCCACCATACCTTTGGAATTCAGAAACAAAACCATCACAGTACATGCTGGTGAACCCTTTAACATCAACATTCCATTCGATGGAAGTCCAGTCCCAGAAGCTATATGGGCAAGAGAAGACCTTGACAACCAGGAAATTAAACCTAGCGATAGAATGTCATTTGACAATGATGAGAATTCGGTCAATTTGAAATGTAAATTTGCTGAAAGGGATGACTCTGGAAGATATCTTCTAACACTGAAGAACCCCAAGGGTACAGATACTGCCAACATCAAAGTCAATGTTGTAGGTAGGTCACAAAGCTAAGGGTGTCCCTATTATCAATGTCAAGGTCATGTTGTTGTTGGTTGGTAAGAATGTTAAGGGTACTTACTGTTAAGATCAACATCAAAATAGATTAAAATCCTAAGTATACTGCCAACATCTAGGTCATTTTGTCGGTCGGTACGAATGGTAAGGGTACTTACACTACCATCATCTAGGTAATTTTATCGGTTGGTAAGAATGGTAAGGGTACTTATACTGCCATCATCTAGGTAATTTTATCGGTTGGTAAGAATGGTAAGGGCACTTATACTGCCAATATCTAGGTAATTTTGTCTGTTGGTATGAATGGTAAGAGTACTTTAACTGTCAATGGCTAGGTTACTTTGTAGGTAGACCCTAAGGTTCAAAATACAAAATAGGTTAATGTATTAGATCGGAAATTACAATGTAGATAATATATGTGGATACGTTGACCTTTGGATATGGACATGATGAGATATGACATTCTATAAGACTTCTACTCCAGACAACATAAGATACAGGATGGCTAAATATTATGCAATACATTTACAATTAACACTATCGTGTAATCTGTGACTTACCCCGAGTTTTGTTCCCTTAGAGTGTTTACAAAAAGGTATCTGAACTTGATCCCATTAATGAAAGGAACCAAATTTAATCATGACATTATTTCTATAATTTTCCAGATCATCCGGGTTCTCCAGAAGGTCCTCTTGAGGTTTCCGATGTAACAGAGGAATCCGCCAAGTTGACTTGGAACCCACCAAAGGATGATGGCGGTAGTCCGATCACCAATTACGTCATAGAAAAGAAAGAAGCTGGTTCCCGTAGCTGGCAGAAAGTCAGTAGTTTTGCTAGAACCCCAGAGTATACTGTGTCAGGCTTAGAAGAAGGGGTGGATTATTTCTTCCGTGTTCGAGCTGAAAATGAGCATGGTGTTAGTGATCCCCTGGATACGAAGAATGAAGTGACAGCAAAGAATCCATTTGGTACAGCTCGTCGTTGCTATTCTTAGTATATATATTGTTATTACTGCAAAGCTCAATAATATTCAAATATTTTGCTTAAATACCCTTCAGTTCAAGGAGTTTAAAAACAGTTTCTCATAAATGTATGACTATATAGTGACTTAAATAGTGACTGTTTTCAATCGTTTCGATGTTTCTTTGAAAGAACGTCTTTGTATAAGATTCTTTTTATATCTGTGGAAAATCTATTCGATATGATGTGACATAATCCATTAGATTATTTGTAAGGCTGATGATAATTGTTTAAAGGGACTTCTGTATCTCATAATGATTAAGTAATCAATGTTTCCACCCTTTCGCTACTAAGTAATGCATCATTACGAATTAAGGTTTTTGTTGTTGAGTATTAGACATAACAAATACTAATCGAATCCATGTATCTTATAGATCCACCTAGTGCTCCCGGTAAACCTGACTTCAAGGCCATTGACAGAGGCTTTGTAACTCTGACTTGGACACCCCCTCAAAATGATGGTGGAACGAGAATATTGGGATACATAGTGGAAAAGAAAGATATGGATACATCAGCATGGTTACCTGTGAGTATACGTTTGAATTCGTGAAGAGATGCCTATGTTCATACTAGGACGTTGGGAGGGATGTGTGGGAAGATGTTACATTGAAATATCAGACAGGATAAAACCGTGGATAGGATGAAATAATATAACTAACCACGAACAGCTAGAAATGTCAGTCATCATTTGCTCAACACAATACAAGAACAATCTCCTAAGTAAGAACGTGTATGGCTTGCACATCTAATCACCAGATTTACCTTGCTGGTTTTATATTGTACTAACTTAATATTTCTTTCTTTCTTTCTTTCTTTCTTTCTTTCTTTCTTTCTTTCTTTCTTTCTTCCTTTCATTCAGGCCGTTGAATATCTCGTCAAGAGTCCCACGGTATCACTGAGTAATTTGCATGAGACAACTGAATACGAATTCCGTATCAAAGCAAAGAACAAGGCTGGTTTGAGTCAGCCCAGTAAAAACTCGGATGCTGTTACACCCCGGCCACAGTATAGTAAGTAAAAACCCCGACACTGTACATGTTACACCCCAGCCACTGTATAGTAAGTAAAAACACAGACACTGTACATGTTACATCCCGGCCTCTGTATAGTAAGTAAAACCACTGATACTGTACATGTTACACCTCAGCCACTGTATAGTAAGTAAAAACTCTGACACTGTTACACCCCGGCCACAGTATAGTAAGTAAAAACTCTGACACTGTTACACCTCGGCCACTGTAGTAAGCAAAATCTCTGATACTGTTACACCTCGTTGACAGTATAGTAAGTAAAAGCTCTGAATTTGTTACACATCAGCCACAGTTTGTAAGCTATGATGTTATTCCTCGGCCACAGTATATTCAATTAAAAGCTCTGGTACCTCGAGCTCGGCCACAGTATAGGAGGTAAAATCTATAATGATGTTACACGTCGGCCGCAGTATCTGCAATTGTACGGAAAATAAAAAGTAAATTAACCCAATCATAGCAAAGTAGAAATAAGTTAAATTTATATGTTATTCAGTTTGGGAAGTCCGTAAAATGACAAACTGTTTGAAAGTTATCGACTAGAAATCACATTTGGTATTTTAAACACATATCTGACATGTGTTTTTATTATTTATTATTTTATCTCAGCAACTGCATCGCCACCTGGCACTCCAATTGTTGATGACTTTGGTAAACGTCATATTGATCTATCATGGAGTCCTCCAAAATCAGATGGTGGCAGTCCAATTAAAGGTAAGAATAAGTCAGTGACAGACAGGTTCTATGTGGGTCGAAAATTATATTCTGATGTCAGTGGTGGGTTAAAGTTAAAGTGAACAGATTGTGTTAACAAAATAAAGAAAGAGATATAGGACTATTCACTGTGATTTTAGAAGTCTTAGGGTTGCAAAAGCTGAATGGAATGAGTTACCATGTAGAAAATAATACACCAACTGTATTGGTATTGGTGGGGTAGAAGTACACATCAGTTGTTTATTGTGCGGCTGCTAGGCTGGAACAGAATATCTAACCCTTCGCAATTGTCACAAAACGTATCAATATGATATATATGACTATGAATATGAAAATTAATATGATAATGTCATCATTAGGTAGGTAAATATATAACTGTTTCTAAGGAAACAGGGTTTACCTCAATATCGTCAAGCTCAACTATCATTAATTAATATTTCAATGCATTCATGTTATTCGAATAACGAGAATAATTTATGTTTGAATTGAAGGCTACGTGGTAGAATACAGGGATGCTGATGGAGAATTCTGGACAAAGGCTAACATGGTTCCAGTTCGAGAACCAAGGTATACTGTTGGTGACCTGGTTGAAAATAGCAAGTATGTATTCCGTGTGGCAGCTATAAATGAAGCTGGTATTGGTGAACCGAGTGGTGAAACCGGTCCCATTGAAGCCAGGGATAAAGTAGGTATGTACTTCAGAGATTCCTCCAAATGTATTACTTGTTAGTAGTACATGGAGAACAGAAGAAGAATATGAACATACATGTACTCTGCCTAGATGTTTACACTCCTCAAAAATTGACTCCATCGGTAAACAATCACCAGCCTTGACGGAACCAAAACTACCATTAATAGTGCATTATTGCATTGCTGAATGACGAATTATGTAAAAACTGTATGTATGTCAAGGTGAAATGCAGAATTCATATCAAGTATTTTGGATAGAATTATCTGGACGTCTTGTACATTTTGCCTTTGTGACATCTACCATACTCCTTCATGGTACAACTACAATTAAACTCGCGAAACCTGAAACAAAACGTCGACACAAATCTTACTAACACTTCTACATTTCATCGTATGGCTTGACAAAACTCTTACCAACAGTGCTACATCTGGCGTGACAAAACGCTTGCCAACAGTGCTACATCTGGCGTGACAAAACGCTTGCCAACAGTGCTACATCTCGCGTGACAAAACTCTTACCAACAGTGCTACATCTGGCGTAACAAAACGCTTGCCAACAGTGCTACATCTGGCGTGACAAAACGCTTGCCAACAGTGTTACATTTTATCATCTGGCTTGACAAAACTTTTACCAACAGTGTTATATTTTATCGTCTGGTTTCAGATTTCGTGATTTTACTTGCATTAGTATTGAATATAAATTGATGCATACAATATGATAAGTACTACATGGTTTGAGTAGGTGAAATGGTGTGCTATCACATTTAAGATTGGTTGTATGCAGAGAAAGCACATAATGCAGGCACAGAGCTAACAAGATTAAATATAGAATCGTGACTAGATACGTGTTGCGATAAACCAATACCAGGATTCTATATCCCAGTTATAACACTAATTACAGCTATCATATGATTTCATTACTCAGCTGGGGAACCGGCAGGTTTCATTAAAAAGTTAACAAATACAAGTGGTGTGTTCGAACAACCTCTCAAATTGGAAGTAGTGATCAAAGGTCACCCTAAACCTGATGTGAGATGGTAAGTACAAGTAACCGAAGATATCATATTACATTAAAGATCTGTAGTCTTCGTTATACAGTTTGTTAACGTTTTGATAGTATGATATCTTGTGGAGAGGGATGATAAAACATCAAAATATCAAGAAATAATCTTTTTAAAAATAGTACTGGTAAGAGCAGAGAATATGATTGAAGATGGTTGGTCCGGGTGTATCTGACCAATTACTAGACAAATTTTTCGTATTGAATATACATGATGTGTATATTTCGGAGTGTACTTTTATATCCCACTGTTAAATCTTGTTCATTGGCTGTAGTGATATTTTCCGTTTGCTCCTGTTGTCTGTCAAGACATAGATGTGATATTCATCATTGCAAAAGCGATTCGGATGTTTTACAGTCGTTGGAGACGTATTAAAAAGTACTGTCTGACTAAAGTTGTAACCAGAGTATTCATTTCTTATTCCTTCTAAAATGATAAGATTTTTGTACATCAAATATCATCAGTTCGATAGGAAAATGTAAACTAACACCTTTGTTGAATTGTAATTGCTTGGTGAGTTTACAGTAAGTTATTAATATTTCTTTGATCTTTCATATCACAGGGTTAAAGATGGTAGAGATATTTTCGCAACCTCTCGTTACCAGATACGCGATGCCGGTGAAGATCAAAGCTTGACTATCAAAGAGTTAACCTTAGCTGATGCTGGAGAATACGTGTGTGAAGTCCGTAATAAGCTGGGCTCTGCCAAATGCACAGCTAAGATTGTGGTCGAATGTAAGCTAATTTTGAATCTGTTTATCGGCAGCTTTCACTCACAAATACCTATTGCTCACCAAATCGTATATGGACAATCTCCATTTTATGATTATAATGAAGAATCTGAAACTGGAATATTTGACTTTTGAATATTAAATAACATTTAATTTTTCTTTGAAAAATTCCGGGTACTATTTTACAAATAAAAATGTACTTGCACGCAGACACGCTGCATTAGGGTGTGCATTTGATGACACAGCAGTCCATTTCATTTAGACAAGATGTGACAAGAAGCTGTATTCATTTAATCTTTGTATCTAAAAGTGTATCATGTACAGTTTCTTATACGTTTCTGCGCGCCACTGAAAACAGCCTCTGAACGGTAAATTGAAAAGGGCTGTAGTTAGTTACCTGTGGAATCCCCTCATCCGATCTTTGACAAGTTTGTTGAACTTAATGAATTTGTCAATAGCTTGACGTGTTCAGACTTGACTGCACATATTTATTTAGAAGTTATGATAACACCAGATCTAGAATTATCGGAAGATATTTATGGAACTATGATGCGACTACTAGGGCCATTGGTATGGTGTGTCTTTGTTTTATATTTTTAAGATAGTGATATAAGCATTGATATTGCCTTGCTTCACATACCTGCCCAAAAGTTTTATTCAACATTCAGTCAATGAACCGTCTAATTTAACGTCCATCCTTCTTTGTATTTGTGTAGGTCCTCCCTCTTTCGAATATCCACCGAAGAACGTATCAACGCAAGTTGGCAGCAGCTTTAAAGTTAAGATTCCTTACAAGGGAATTGGAAACCTTCAAGTGTCGTTATCAAAAGATGGCAAGAAATTAGATGGTATGGCTACTGTATAAATTGTCATTAAACATGTAATGAAGTAAAAGACATCGTCTTTTTTGTAACATATAACAGCGAGGACATTCATGATAAGGCTGAAAAAAACTTGTGTGGTTCCGATTACGCTCAATTTTAGAATAGGTGGGGTAGATAGATTTTTTGTAATTTTATATATATATTCTTTTTCCAGTGTGAGCGTCTAGTTCATGTAGTTATGTTTTCTATTGTTTTCCATATGGTCTCTGTGTAAAGCCATTACAGATTGGAAGAACAGTTTTATATTGTCTATTTTATGTCAGTTTCTACATCCACTATGTCTTGCAAGATTTCGCGATTTTATTACTTTTTTCTCGAATACATAGAAAAAAGGCTAGGATCGACAGTGAAAAACTAGGTGGGGGTCGGGTAACCGGAACCAAATTTTGTTAGGCCTAATCGAAACTATAACTAACTTTATTTTCGGCTTTATAATGTACAAAAGTTATGTATGTTGGATATAGTTCTAAATTTAGCATATAAATGAATCAATAATATTTAGATGTCGATGAAATTGCCTGGTTATCCGTCTGTTTCGGCATGTCAACACTATATCTAACATATTCCATGCCACAAAACCAACAGTTTTGAGGTTAACCTACAGGATATGTCAAAGTCCTTTGACCGAATCAGCCAATGAAACACCGTGAATTTGCATGATCGGCAATGGACAGTGTCTATAATTACGGACAATTTCACGTATTTGTCCTTTAAAGTGGAACGACCCACCCGGATGTAAATGTTCTATTTTTCTAATGGCACCTCTCTTCTGCAGATAAGGCCAGGTTAAAGGCCGTAGTAATGGCCGATTACATCATGCTTTCTGGCAAGGACGTCGAGGGTGACGATGAGGGCGTGTACAAAGTTACTGTCTCCAATGACATTGGATCCGATACTGCTCCAATTAACGTCAAAGTATTACGTATGTAACAGCTTATTAGATTTTTGGCGACGTGAACGAACATCTTAGTAAACATCTACTCTCTTTCGACATTGATTATGAGCAGATAACCTGTCTAACAGTGTATGTGACTAAAAAAGAGAGCCAACGACAGACACAATTAATAACACCATGACCCGCAATATATTACTTTGTATTTGCAAGTATATAATGAGCTTGAACATAAAGTTTTGGAAAATGATAGTCATTCCAAGGAACTCATCCGAATAATTATAAGATAAAACAAAGAATGATTTTCCACTGAAAACAAGTCTTTATATTGCGAACGAGATCTAATGCATCAGGACCTATACAACCCTTACAATGTCAGTTCTTACTCTGTATCATAGGTATGTGTTTTAGCTTAGAATATGTACATTAAGATCAATTGTCACCACTTAGGTTGGAGAGTTCAGATTGTAAATTACATGTAGTGATAATATATGTCCACAATATGTCAATCGATATATCCCTTGCTTGACTGAGCACAAACTCTCCACCAGGTCTATGGTTTGAGAAATGGTTTGAAATCAGATTATGTTGAATATAATTATTTCATTTCTAACTACAGAGGCACCTGACCCACCAAGAGCTTTGGAAGTAGGAGATGTCACCAAATCGACAATCACCATCAGCTGGAAACCACCAGAGTACAATGGCGGTACTCCAGTTAGAAGTTATGCTGTTGAAAGGAAGGAAGACGGAACAGATCGATGGATTACTGGTATGCTAGTTAGTTGTAGCAAAGTGAAATTTCTTAAATAATTGATTCAATAATTGCTGTCTTGATTATTTTCAAACATTTTTATTTCAGCCATTACAGTTTCACCTCAAATTTCATATTCCAGTAATTTGCAGAGGAGGAAACGAAAATATTTCATGAGCAACATGAAATTCGGGTTGTCGGTGGCCGAGTGGTTAAACCACTTGCCTCTTACCACTGCGGTCGGGGTTCGAAACCCATTCAGGGTTCGATTAAATTTACCACGCTGTAAGTAAGAAGAGTGTCGTTCAGTTTGACTCTACCGAACAACGCAGGTTTTCCCCGGGTACTCCGGTTTCCTCCTGCATTAACACTGAACCAATGAGGGATGGCCCTCACTGGACTTCTTGGGAGACAAGTGTTTATATGCTTATGTAATTGTATGAAATCAATCAATATCTAATGATTCAACCAAGCCACAGTATGGTTTGACATCAATGCAAAATTTAATATCAATACTTTAAATATTGCATCAACATTTATTGTCATTGAATTCCTTTTGATTTCATTTCTTGTACAGTTGGTAGTTACGTCAAGGAACCGATATTCACTGCCCAAGGTCTACAAGAAGGCAACAAATATTGGTTTAGAGTCCGTGCTGAAAATGATGTTGGTTTGAGTGAACCATTGCCAGGCAAAAGTCCAATTGTGGCCAAGAATCCATTTGGTAAGTTGACTTTAGTAGGTATAGTTATACAATTGAACTTGGCAGCAGGGATTATGTACGTAAACACATTGAAGAGTATTATAGCCTTCTTGTCTCCAGTTAATATATTGCCATATATCTTTAATGTTTCGAACTATGATTATTATAATCTTAAGTAAAGAAGTGCGCGCGCACACAACAACAACAACAACAACAACAACAACAACAACAACAACAACATAAAAAATACCGCAACAACCGTTGCAACATTTTATTTAAGTAAGGACTTCGTAACAATATACCGAGGACATAGTCTATAATCATTGTATTTGTCCATTGCTATCTAGATGCTCCATCTAAACCCGGAGAACCTAAAGTTACATCAGTTGGTTCTGACTTTGTCAGTCTTTCATGGGCACCACCAGACTCTGATGGAGGTAATAGAGTAAAGGGTTATTTCGTAGACAAAGCAGAGGCTGGATCTAACCGATGGGTAAGTACTAGTCAGACTTAATCGAAGATTTCGTAAATGATTTATATATATATATATATATATATATATATATATATATATATATATATATATATATATATATATATATATATATATATATATATATATATATATATATATATATATATATATATATATATATATATATACATATATATAGAAGGGCGTTTTCAAGGTTTGGAGTTTTGTGACCGACCCCTAATCTAATTGCCACAAACGAAATAATAAATTGGGCATCCCTTATTGGCAATCTTTCTGCAAATTTCCATCTAAATCCGTCCATATTGTACAACATCTTGCTAACAAATGAAACAATTTAACAGACAGACAGACAGACAGACAGACAGACAGACAGGGGTGAAATATGGAGTTATGGTTTGCGGAGTTAATAATTATGTCAAACACCTAAAAATCAAATGTCTTTTCCAATTAGATATGAATTTTGCTTAGACCTCAAATAATTCGACTCACTAGCTTCTTCAGAACTTATAGTTTTGAAAGATATTATGATAAAGTTGACATTTGTTCTTGATTAGGTTCGTGTTACAAGAAATCCTGTGCCACAAGCTATGTACAATATCTCACATCTTATCGAAGACAAAGAATATGAGTTCCGTATCTATGCTGTGAACGATGCTGGTGAGAGTGAACCATCTCAAGCACCCAGACCTGTACTTATAAAAGATCCTAAAGGTAAGAGTTACTAGACAAGTCATATGAAGATAATGTCCTGAAATGCATAGCCATGAATAGGAACATGATTACAAATATGTGTCCCACCATCACAGAACCGTCCTCTTTTACTTCAGATGTTGTCACTGATTCTTATTCTACATTAAGAGATTAGTTAACCTCTCGTAAATTAATGGAACCAAATTTATAGCCTTTGAAGATTCAAAATAATTTGTTATCTATGGTTACTAGTAAGTGGAAGCAAATGCAATCCACTTTGTTTGTTACATCAATTATAATTGTAACTTTAATGTGATATTTAATGACCCGCTGACGCAGATACATTTGTTAACATTAGAAAGGTTAGAATTATGACGTTAGTATGTCAGAGATTCATACACAAAATACTAGTATGTCACCATGAACACAATTTTAATTTGCACTTCAGGTGATGTGTAATATGTCTCAAATCCCCTGGAGTATGTATTGATTTTCTATTTTCACATTTCTAGCATCTGTACGACCACGCTTTACAAAGCAGCTTGCAGAGCAGATCGTAATACAGGGTAAAGTTGCTACATTTGAGTGTCATGTGACTGGACAGCCAAAGCCAGACATAAGATGGTAAGCAAACCGTAATGGTGTCCTTTCCAAACATGGTGAATATCCACCAGCTTATAGTGGATCTGAGGAGTACCCACCTGCGTTTATAACATGTCCATTGTGTGTGTATGTAGTTATACATTTGGAGACCGTATTTTCACATTTTTCACTGTTACGTTTTGGTACTCGTACACCAGGTTGTCGTATCCAATACATTGAGAAAGTTCTTCCTGATTGTGGTTCTAGTTTGAACTAAAAGTTGGCATGCACCAAGAATGTACAGACATGAATGTTATATTTTTTGCTTGAAAGTCCTTTGTAGTGAAGATGTTGCATGTTTATAACCTATATTTAAACATACTCCGGTACTTACTGAGAACGAAAACACAAAAAATAAAGATATGTATCTAAACTATAGTCACATGTACACAAGTATAATTTGGTGTACAGTAGTCTGCCAGATACAAGTACAGATTTAGCTAGTTCAGAATTATTCATCAAACAATAGTTTTTTTTATATCTCATTTACTGTCTTGTTCATCGATGCTCATAGGTTGAAAGGATCTCGTGAGTTATACGACAATGATAAGTATCTGATGACACGAGAAGGCGACAAATGCTTTTTGACGATTAGTAATGTGTTCGGAGAGGATACTGACGAGTACGTATGTGAAGCAAGTAATCGTGGTGGAAAGAAAATGTCAAGAGCCGATCTTATCATCAAATGTAAGTTATCCACTCTGGTTTTAAATGCTACAATGTGTATACACGTGTTGTACTCAAGCCTATGAGCATTCACGACCGATCTGTGCTCAGACTGACTTTTCTATCGTTGAAGAATGTGCTAAAGAGTATTAAATCCCTTTTTATCACTTTACCACAATCCCAGTAATTTATAGCTCATGATAGTCAACGGTCAATGATTCTGGTTTTGCCATAACAGCATATAGTATCGTTGGCAAATATTTGCATCTGATTTGGTGATTCTAAGAGATACCTTTATCTGGTGTGTATGCCAGGTCATTTCAATCGTTGTGAAGACAACAAAGGTAGGACAAGTACAAATGAAGGGTGTGCCACCAATACTGACCCTGCTAGAGAGTCTTAGATCGCTATATGTTCCCATACATTATGCCTGGTAAATATTTTATACAAACACCTGTTTTCGCTTTTTATTCGGCGAAATAGCTTACACTGAACCACTTTGATTACAGGCCCCCCTAAGATCAAGGTGCCACCACGTTTCCAGGAAGGTGCAGTTGAATTTACTAAAGGTGAACCACTTCGCATCAAGGTTCCCATCACCGGATACCCCAAACCAACTGCATTTTGGTCAAAGGAAGGCGAGAAAATCACCAGAGGTGTGGAAGCCACAGAAAGACATACCATTCTTAAGATTGAGAACCCAGACAGACAACACACAGGTGCATACAAAATTGTGGCAGAAAATGACCAGGGAATGGATCATGCTATCCTTCAAGTTATTATAAGCGGTGAGTGAAGAAATTGGTATATCAGTGCATAATCAAATTGCTAGCTGGCAAGTGAATGAGGAATACAGAGGTTTAGTTTGTACCAAACCAAAGCGTTGGCTAAAGCACAGCTCATAGTATTTAAACGTCAATGGTTGTCTGATACGCATGTCCGAATGAAGTGCTTTTGTATATTAATAAACAGCTGCTTCTGAGCAGAGATTTTCATGATTTACAAAAGACTTCACCCCGTGTAAACTTTAGCGTCATTTAGCACACTTCAACGCAGTGGTCGGATTGGTAAGTACGTATATTACTAATGCAATCATAAAAAGATAATACAAAATGTATGATAATATATCATTTAAATGTCTCTCTTTCGGTAGATATTCCTGGCGAAGTTTCAAATGTCCGTGTGCGTGACGTCACCTATGACACCGTGGAAATCACGTGGAATGCTCCCACTTACAATGGTGGAAGTCCCATTTCTAGTTACGTCATTGATAAGAAAGAAGAAGATGCCACTAACTGGAGTAGGGCAGCATTCTCCAACACTACGGTTTGTAATGTCCAAATGCTGTCTTCTGGCAAGACGTACATGTTTAGGGTGAGCGCAGAAAACTTGAATGGTGTTGGTGCGGCAGTTGAGGCCAAACACACTATCACAACTGAAGGCAAGTTTTAGTTGCATTTCACTTTAGTTTTTGCACATGTACGGTTGAAGTGCTTTGTGTGTGTTTATATACACAGTGTGTTGAATTTAGGTCGTTAAAGCACTTATGCACCCCAATTTCAAACCATTATGTTGAATTTGTCGTATATGCATAATGTCAGAGTTCACATCTCATTTTTACAGGATACCATTTCATTGAAAGCTGCATTGTTCCTAATTAAGTAAATTAAGGTCTCAATACTATTGATTAACTCTAAATTCTACTATTGTGAGCAAAAGTACCCACCGTCCCCATCACCACCTTGACATTACTTGTTCCAATACATGATTTATCACTTCTCAAATAAGAAATATCTTCTTTTGGTATGAGTTTGATTCTTGTATACTATAAGTCTCCTTACTATCTTTATTTTTATGTTGTAGGCCCTGCAAAACGAAGGAAGATTAAATCCCTGGAAGAAGAAGAGGGTAAGGCAAATTACCATTTAAGTCCCTTAGTACTTGTCTGTGTAGATAGTTCGATATTAATAGACATCCAATATTGCAATGTAAAATATCCTGGTGTTCTATATGGTTATCACTTTGTTTGTTTTTGTTATTTGTATTTGATATTTTCTTTACATGTACACTGCCCTCTAGTTACCTTACTTTGCTTTGATAGTAATGTTGTAACATTCCGGTGTCTACGGTGTCAGACTCGACTAGCATTATGCTATTTTTCTGACTCCCATTACCAAATTATCAACCTGTATTTACTTTATTGTGCGAACTGTAAAAAAATCTTATATATATGGTAATAAACAAATCTTACTTACTTAGCCAAACGTTAAGTCTCCTAGTACGATGCATTAAATTATAAAATGGCACT
The DNA here is from genome assembly GCF_964340395.1 of Glandiceps talaboti. Lineage (NCBI taxonomy): Eukaryota > Metazoa > Hemichordata > Enteropneusta > Spengelidae > Glandiceps > Glandiceps talaboti. Next base: position 969,867 of record NC_135561.1, on the reverse strand, counting down.
ACTCTCAAAGTTAGACTTTGATTAGAATCTTGGATGATACTACTATATTAAAAACATTGATATCGACATAGCCTTATGCTTTGCCTTTCAGCCGAAATGCGACGAAGGAGAGTACCCGAGGTTTCAAACTACGACGTTCTTGGTAAGTTATCATCTTATCATTGTTTTCATATCATACGATCTGACCCAATTTTGCATGAAGTTGTCGGCCATGGACAAGGACGACATATATGGTCTACATGATCGTATTCTGTGTGTCGAGGTCAGAACACTGTTTTCTCGTGTCAGTTTTCCGGCATTATGTACAATAATTGAGTAATGATGGTTGAATAATCAAAATGGCCGGCTTTGAAGCTGCAATTCGGCGGTTGGATTCTCGACACTAGATTGATACCGAATAGTTAAAGTTATTGGACAAGATATTTACCTTAGTGGGGACCCAGTGGTAATGGTATAGAGTTTAGTATGTGAAAGTTCTACGCTTACAGAGGCTGCAATGGCTTGTATGCTCCCCAGCGGGTTGGGTAAGTAAAGGCTGCTGTGTCTTTATGGGTTCTTGCCAGATACTACTTGTCGAATACCTAGAGCATTGTGGACAAGCACTTTATGCCCCATATGAGAACTAACATTATAGCTACAATTATGAATGCAAGTACCGCTTTATTTAGTTTATTTATTTCTTCCTCTTCAAATGCAAACAGTCAACAAAGATGATTTCCTAGCAAGGCAAGTGAAGATAAGGCAAGGAAGTGTACACGATCGATATGATATTGGAGAGGAACTTGGAAGGTAAACATATTATAATTTATACATCACGAGAAATATGTTCATAATGCACATCATTTTATGTTACCGTCTTTATGGTGTTCACTGTACTTTCTGGTCATTAATCCTGTTGTCCACTTTCTGGTCAATAATCCTGTGGAACTCTAATAACTTTTGAACTCCAAAGGCAAATGTCAGAGCTAAGGCAGTTTTTGGATATTGCAGCCACTATGTACCATTTGCTGAATCATATGTGAAATATACAATGCATTCACTCACCAAACAACGTCATTCTTGCAGGGGCGACTTTGGAGTTGTCTATCGATGTGTTGAAAGATCAACTGGTCGTAACTTTGCAGCTAAGTTTGTTGATGCAAAAACACCAATAGAAAAAGCAGCCATCAAAGCAGAAATTCAAATGATGAACAGACTTCAATATCCTAAGTTATTACAACTCCACGATGCCTATGAACATCAGGATGAATTGGTCATGGTTCTAGAATTGTAAGTATATATACATGGTGCATATTTATATCAATTGTTTTCGTATAGTCTTGAATGTTGAAGTTCAACCTTTAACTCCAAAGTCAGATTTCAAAATGAACGCAATAATTCTTGTATGTTCCAACAGGTATATTCTAGTAATGCTACTTTTGATGTTACTTGATTTGGTGCAATTCATGAATTTCTGCACTGAATATTAAATGGATAATTATGAAATGCACCAAAAAATTACAATTCCTCCAAAACATTACAATTCCTTTCTTATTGTATGTTCCTTTATACGATATTATGGAAGAGTCATGGATTTGATCTACGGATATAAGATACTTATAACTCATATCCAGACATATTCATTTTGATAGAAATTTTGTGGCTTTGTTTTGGGGATGTAGGATACATTTATCTCATGTAATCTAAAAGTTACTACATGTAGTATACGGCTACTTTTGAATTAGGGTTGTGTTACTTACCGTAAATAATTTTCAAAACTGTCTTAAAGGGGGACGCCACTTATAACCATAGCGTTATTGTCAAAAACTTCGGATTCGCATCACACAATTTTCACTCGGTTGCCAAGAAACGCCGAATTGAATGAATATCTTTTTCACCTCTAATGATTTTTTTTCAGTGGAATACCGTTGCATTATGGGTCAAGGAGACTTGAGTATTCATCAGATGCACACTGAATAGTCACGACTCCTAAGAGCTTATTTCCTTTCAAATAAGTTTTTTTTTTTGAAATTTATAATAGTTATGAATATGAACTATACAAGTTTCTGTTTGCTTTGTAGTCTTTCAGGCGGAGACATATTCGATCGTGTTCTTGACGCCAAGTATATTTTGACTGAGGAGGAAGTCGCTCTGTATGCCAAACAAATCTGTGAGGGACTTAATTACATGCATACTAAAAGTATCATGTATCTTGACCTCAAGGTAGGGTTTTCTGCAAAGTCTCCATCTTCATCTGTATGCATGTTTTAGGACCAAATAGCGAAAGAGTTAGAGTTATAGGGATCATTTATCTAACTCAACCACAAATTTATGAGTAAATCTCAATCAATCTCTTTTAAGAAGCTCTTGTTGAAATGAAATGCTTGTGTTTACTATATAGAATTAAATGAAGGCTTGAAAGCAATGTATGACACCGGGTGACTGCGCTTTCCCTAGGAAACATGTCAATGACTAATCCTCAATTATTTCAATGGTATTTGCGTTGGGGTTGGGATGGAGTTAGTGGTGTAAAAAATGGATACCCTTCTCAATGACCATTGTAATACATAACCAATGTGATTGGATCCCACAATTCATCTTGCATCAGTATTATTTTATGTAGCTTTTTCTTTAAACACTTTACTACACAGCACACACTATCAATATGCACACACATATATACACACACTGACAGACAGACAGACAGACAGACACATACATACATACATACATACATACATACATACATACATACATACATACATACATACATACATACATACATACATGCATGCATGCATACATACAGACAGACAGACAGACAGACAGACAGACAGACAGACAGACAGACATCATCATCATCCCACATTCACTCTCCCCAACCACCTGCCTCATGCTGTTAATGATACACTTTTACACCTACTTTTCTTCTCTATCTTAGCCTGAGAATGTACTTTATGAAAGCAAGGCAGGCGCTAATATAAAACTGATTGACTTGGGTAGTGCTAAAAGGATCAATCCTGAAGAAAAAGCTAAGATGGTTTTCGGATCACCCGACTTTGTTGCCCCAGAAGTGCTTCTTAACGAAACCGTTGGGTTTAACACAGATATGTGGACCGTTGGTGTTCTCTGCTACATGTTGTAAGTACACCTATTGTTACAATATATGACATAAGAATTTCAAGTTATACTAAACTATTACTCAGTACAATAGTTAGTTAGTTAGTTAGTTAGTTAGTTAGTTAGTAGAGTGCGACTCTTCCAAATGCTACTGTGTGACGTTACCCCTAGACACGAATCATAATTTGTTTGTACATGTGTGACAAGACATAAAGGAATTCCAGATCAACTTCTTTGATCACTATTGATCCCTAGCTTGATTTCCAACGTACAGATGCATATTTCGTTATTTTAACTTCGGTCATCGATACGTTATGCTAATTAGACTGTTTGAAAAGGAAACTAAACCATGTCATGATCACTGCGAATGTTATATTCATAATTTGTCATCCATTTGTCAATATAATACGTCAGTATTGTCGTGAAGATTTAATTAGCACCACCATGGAGACGTGCATGTTCTAACGAGGGTATCCTAAAATTCCTCTAAACCGCATTAAGTTTTGTAGATTAAAATGGCCGATAAAAACGATATTATTTAATCCTGTAGACTATAGTCACTAATACAAATGGTCTTCTTTTCAGATTGAGTGGTATACATCCGTTCAAAAGCGACAAGGCAAAAATACAACGTGCGGAATGGGAATTCGATCAGGCAGCATTCAAGGGCATTTCTGATAACGCTAAAGATTTCATAAAGAGAATCCTGGTGAAGGATAAGCAGTATGTATAACAACTATGCAATTTCTATAAAATTTATATCTAATTATCTCGATGAAATGACATTTCGATGTATATTTGTTGTATAAATATTTGTCGTCTTTAGAAATGAAAATATGTACCATTTTGACCAGCTTATTACTACTATGATGTCTACCCGAACGGCGGTTGAGCTATTCCTAGTCTAATAGCTATCTGAGAAGTTTATGCCAGTACCTTGTTTTCGTTCAAGATACATTTATTAATGTGTACATTGTGTTCAATACCGGAGACTTACTGTATTTCAGTTCATCAGTCACATTGTCAGAACTAAGATCCACCTTGTGGCTCAGTTAGCGGGCTGATTAATAAGTATGTAAACATGGGAAATTAAAGAATATTATATTACGAATAGAAGATTTTTCAGATAGAGTCTAATGTGCTTGACTCAATATGACAATAACAATGGCCAATTCCTCTCAACAGTGAACGTCTGTCATCATTAAATGCATTAGATCATCCTTGGCTAAAGGTAAGCACCTAATGTTCAGGACTATGATAACTCTTTGGAATATTGATTTTTTTATATAAAACAGACATTACAATGACAAGTGTGTACTTTATTCGATACTATTACTATTGATAGTTTTCCTTGTTATTTGCAATTCTTATGAAAAAGTTATTGTACAAATGAAAGGTGATATCATCACTATGAACACGGCGAAATGTAGCATAATAGTTATCAAACCCAGTGAATGATTTAATGACATTTTTGGGTGCATTAATAAATTGCCGTTGACATTAGGATCACAGAGGAAATGTATATTCATGACACTGACAACAGTATAGAGACATATTACAGGCATTTGAAAGCATAAATCAAGATATATATGATAGCAAAATGAGTTTTCTGTTTATATAACGCTCATTCAGGTAAAATGTTTGATACTATGATACTTTTAATGATCTTAAGGAAAGAATTCCTTTTAACAAAGACAGTTCTTGCCCTCATTTTATTATAATGATGATGGTTCTAGAACAGAAGCACTGTTATTTTTCTTGCAGGACCCACAGCGTGGTGGTGGTATCCGTATTGCTACTGATAAGCACAAACAACTTCTTGGTCACCTGAAGTGGAATGTACGTACATATTTTGCAGTTACATTAGCTCTCACTTGTTAGTATTTTTCCATCGAAAATAGGTCGGACCTGGGGGAGTCACTTAAGTGCCTATGATTCATCTTCGATTTCTCACATGATATCTGTGAGATGGAATGCTAATAGTTATACTTGTAATGTTTAACCACAAATATACTATTATATTAAATATATGATTGACGAAGACAGCATCTATGTGATTCCTGAGATGGAATCTGTCACTCTGTCAATCAAATACTCGTCAAGGTATAACACACTCTTTGTCATAAATGTTTAGTTTTTGGTTATGTTGTTGTTGTTTCAGATTGATGCATCCTTTGATGTTGTCTGTTTTATAGTAAATTGTTGCATAAATCCCCAAATGCTATACATTTTGCCTAGAAATTCATTCTTAAACACCGAAATGCTAAGCTTTTATAACTAGTGTTTTTGAATAAGCACCAGAATATACACTTCACATAGAGAAAGTATGGACAGTCATTCCGTTGGAGAAATCGAAGTAACACAAAAGGAAGTAATGTATCAAATAAAATTAAACCATGACTGTAATATATCAAATCAAACATACTTATTAGAAGAGTATAATTTCACAAATAATGAACTACTTGACAATATTGTAATAATTCCTCATTCTAGACTGGAACATCACTAATACCTATTGGCAGGCTAGCATCTATGGGTGCTCTTAAATCAATGAACCCATTGGAAGGCAGGGAAGTCGTCAACAGAGGAATGAGTAAGTAACTCTTTTAAAGGCCAGATATTCAATTAGCATTGGACTGGAACTGAAAGATAAGGATTACATAGAGTTATTTCCTTTTCCAGAACAAAATCTTGTATAGCTACGCAAGACAATTTTTGTCATGCCGAAATTGTAATCTAATTATAATGTTGTTTTAGTGACAAACTTCGATCATTTTACATCATAAAATCAGATTACATCAGATATCTGATTTGGTGAATTTGATCTATTCTATTTTAGGTCGCCGTGATGCCGCACCAAGATTTATTAAGAAGCCCAGAAATGTCAACGTTACAGAGTTTAACAACGCTTTGTTTGAGTGTATTATTGCTGCTGGTACAGTACCAACGATTATCTGGTATGTAATATACCAAATAAGACAAACATATATCAACTGTGTAAACCTACAGTGACAAAATGTTTAAGGCTTACATCATTGCGAGCTTCATTAGCCCTAGAAATATCAGCTTTTGTAGGCGTAAAAAGTGGCCAAGTCTCTTCAAAAGGGATATCTTTTCTGGCAATGTCACACATTTTATGCCTTCGGTGTACATTGATTACTGGAATTTATTAAGTTACATTGTTTTTCTTCTTTTGTAAAAATGTATAATCCCCGTTTCCAGGTATAAAACGATGTTATTCAATAAGAAAATATGTGGTTTTTCAAGCTGTGTTATAAATGATGTCATATCACTGAGCAGCAAATCGTACCAATTAAAAGAATAGTATTGATGACGTAATGGCCAAATGTTACAGAATGTGTTTCATTTTTATTTATTTTACAGGTATAAGAGTGGAAAAGAACTCATCCAAGGTATAAAACACAAAGCCAAGTATGATGACATCAATTACAAACTCCAAGTGTCAAGATGTGTTGAAGACGACAACGGAGAGTATGAAGTACGGGCAGAAAACTCGTATGGCAAAATCAGTGCTAAACCAAAACTCAATGTCATTCGTAAGTATCATATATTCATTTGATACATTAATATTTTTTTATGTTTCATGTTGAGATGACCTAGCATTGGATAACGACCTGCAGATATGAAACCTAACGTTTTAGTTCTATGTGTTTATCGGTCGGCGATAACATAACACAATAATCTTGAGATTAAAGCTTTGTGAGGCGTTAATATTCCTAATTAAGAAAGCCTCTTCTGTATTAAATACAATTGTAATCAGCAGCCCTGTATAGTCTTCTTCAAAGTAACTGGTAGAGTTGAAGGCTGTATATCTGGTAAGCGGTAAGGTTCCATAAACACGACTTGTATATTCCTTCTAACTCGTGTTATATATTTGTGAAGGCAAGACTTGTGTAACTACCTTACTCCGAACTACAATACTGTCCTACTAAACTCCAAGTGTACAAATCAGGAATGTCTGGATCGGGAAACGTTATAACACAGACAAGACGTTCTTGCCTGTGGTTATTTATTACTAGTAATTATAATGTACACACGATTTATTTGAAAGCAATACGTCAAAATAAATAGCGTATACTTTTTGTTTATTGCAGCTGATCCAAGTAAACATGTTCAGTATGAACGGAAACAAATAAGGTAAGGTAATATACATTCACAGCTTTTAGGTTAGCTGTAAATTAGCTCTAAAAGATGTTATCTTTAACTGAAAAGTTAAAAATCAACTGCTCTTGTATACATGCATTCGATTTGGCTTTTGGTCTCCTTCATGCATATATTAAATTCTAGTATGCAAATAAGTAACAAAGAAAGAATGAACCAATTGAAAACATTTAGTATCCCCAAAGAATAGATTGCCATTTGATTGTAAGTCAATTAGAGTAATTATTTAGATTCATCACTATGGATAATGTAGGAATATTAGCTCTGCCTTTATTTTTCAATTTATGTTTTCCTGGAATAACCAAGTTCATGCTAAATTCTAATATCAATGCTATTTTTACTGTAGGAAGGGACGTGAGTTTGTGGTAGAGGAGATTCCAGATTCAGCTCCAAGGTTTACATTTATGCTCCGATCTCGTCGAATTCAGATAGGTGACAGTGTCAAACTGTCAGCCATAGTTTCGGGACAACCAGAAGCTAAGGTTAGTAACGATCTGGCTTTGAATCAATAAAGAAACATATGCTGGTCTTAATTTCACATATAGTATATTATAGCACTTATACATTTGCACCCGTGCTTTACATGCGCCATTTGATGTGGTCGCATGTTCATGAGCGAAGCGAAGTTAAGTACAAAGGAAATCATCGCTAGCATGAGTGCAAATACCTCGAGTACTCTGCTGGCACTCATTAGTTGCAATGTTTGATTTAAAGTCTGGGGAGCACATCTGAAGGAAACCTTCACCATTGATGTTGATACTTTATAGGTCCGCCCCCCCCCCCTCCCAATAATGCAATTTTCTGCTTATGTGGTTTCATTGGAGATTAACGAATTCACTTGTGGCGTTTAAAGTTTAGCAGTGGAAAGGATGACATTTATTTTTAAAAATGCCATCACTGGAAAAATGAAACACGAAATTAAGACTTTGTTGCCCCACTAACATCCTTTATCTTGATTCTATTGTTATAAGGTATCCTGGATGTTTAATGGTAGAGATATAACACCTTCTCAAGATCACTTCAAAATTTCATATATGCTTGGAATGTGTTCATTGGTGATTGAGAAAGTCACCCCTGACCTAGCTGGTAAATTTGCTTGTGTTGCTAAAAATAGTTTAGGAGAGGACGTCACCGAATGTTCCCTGCAGGTCGATGGTAAGTAGATTGGTGTACTTGAATGGCAAAATAGTATAGGTCACTGCAGTAACATTTAGATGCTGGGCAAGTAGTTGTCAGTGTATTTCTAAACCTCTTATTAACTGTCAAAGATGAACTAATGAAAATATAGTTTTTAAGCACAACTGAACTGAGGTATAAACTACATCGTATAAATATTATGCCGTGCATAAAATATACATTTATACTAACGTCCAGAGAGATCGGAACTGCTATCAAAACACGGTCCTACAAAAGTGACAGGTCTCGGACAACTAACGTTTTGTGTGTTTATATTTAGTTCGATGTTTGACATTGTAGTTTCTTTTGTTTTCCCAATACAATGACATACAATACAATAGTAGTAATAACAGTCTTTTAATTTCCACAAACGAATACACAGTTTACGTAGTTTGGTAGCACTCTATTTGAATGTACCAGTATAGGATCTCGGTCTAATACATATTTATTTCACAGCTGTTGATCCAAGAGCTGCAGCTAAATTTGGCATTGACCTTGACTCGTCGGAGGTACAAGCCGCAGCACTCAAGATCCAAAAAGGTTTTAGAGGGTTTTCATCATCAAGAAAGGAAAGGGAAAGTCGAACATCTGAAGGTATGGCGTACTTCATTGCTATCAGTGTATTGCGATTTGTATGCATATTTCTTTGAATAATTTCTCAAACAGACAACTGTACTTGAACTTCAAACTTTACTTCAGGACAGGCAAGTAGGTGAATATGGACATTGACAAAAAGTGTTTTTTTTAAGGAATTGAGAATGGTTTACAATAGGGTATTTGAATACTTTATCAAATCGCATTGATTACAGTCTGGTAGATGATGATAATTATAACTGAATGAAATTTTCGATACTTTCAAATCTGCACAGTGTCGACGGAGTCAAAGGGAGCGACAAAGATAACAAAAACAGTTGAAAGGGTTGAAAAGGAAGAGATTGTTGAAGAGAAAAAAGGTTTGTGGCGCCTTTTATGCTCCATTAACTTTCAATGGCAAAGACTACTTCTAGATGCATAACTTTCTTTTCTAATATTGTTCTTATGCATATTTTTAGACGGTAAAGCAGAATATTTCATTTTGTTAACACTAAAATAAGTTGCTTGCAGACTGGATCCAGAGATGGAACCCGGTATACATGTGGACAGGAATATTGCATGGACGCTTCATCTACTCATAGCACGTTTATTCTTTTTAGCAAAATAATGCCAAATATTTGAAATGTCGGCTCGTCCATTGTAATTGTAGAAGTAAAACCTGTTCCTCCTGAAGAAGAAATAGATATTGATCTTGATAACCCAGAAACAGAAAAGGCAGCTTTGAAGATACAGGCACAATTTAAAGGATTAAAAGCAAGAAAAGGTTTTGCCGCCAAAAAAGCTGAAAAGGAAAAAGAGAAAAAGGAAGGAAACCAAGAAAAAGGTTAATGAAAAAATCGGTGTTTGCGGATTTGATTCTAATCATACATTTGTTTTTATTTTAGTGATACTAATACCATCATGGCAAATTGATGTAAGAATGGGGTAAAGACATTTGAGGCCCATGGTGTGTCATACGCATGTCTCTCTTTTTTATTTCAAATGTTTACATACAAAACTTTTGCATGAACTTCACTAAAGGGGCATAAGCTGAGTTCACACTCTTTGGATACTTAAACTGTCTAGTAGTCTGCCGACTGTAGCATACTAAACAGTCACTTGCTATTGGCAGAGCTCTAGCCAGGCATACTAGATTTGATGATACACACGGGAACTAAATGCTCAGTATGACATCTCTACCAACAACATAAGAATAAGATATTAAATGTCGTCCAAGGCATTCTCGGACATTTGAATTTATACTAAAATAGTTTAAGTGTGGTTCTGTATAGTCTGTTAACACTGGTGAAATATCATAGACGCTCAGCTTGTGCCACTTTAATCTACATTCTTCAAAAAACAATTTAATGTTCTCCTGTCCAAAAGTATGGATGTTAATCTAATGCTTTTATATCTTTCAACATTCTTTCTTACTTTCTTTCCGTATTCATATATTCTGTCTTTCGAGTTTTTAGATTCCGATTCTTCTGCACTTTCCTCTCCCTAGCTCCTCTTTTTGGATTATTGTGTCATTTTTGCATGTGTTTCTTTCACCATTGACAAGTTCTTTATATCCTTAGAGATTTACACAGAACATAAAGATATTTGAAGACCACAAACTTATGTTACAGGCATTATTTAGTACGACTTCTGATATTCGATTTTGGTAGAGCAACTGGCTCACGCCGTCCTGATTTCTACAAATTTATAATTATTGATTTACAATAATAACTGTGATATAAATTAAAACACGAACTGTCCTGTTATTAGTTTAGTTTAGATAAGTAGATCTCAGAAAATGTAAAAATATCTTGCCTCAAAAATTGAAATTCAAGTATATGAACTGATTACACTGAGTTCCGCAAATTATTGTGTCAGTTCACCTGTTATATAATATTATTTATGTTACACTTTCTACGAAGTTAATTACAAAGAATAATTGTCGTTTACTTCACAGTGGACCAGAGTGGTTTACACATAAAGAATTCCCTGAAAAAAAACAACACGCGAGCTTCTACTAAAAACGATTAAAAGCAAATAGGTATAAAATAGAAATAAGCAAACGCCGCAAGATTTTTGAGAAAAAATAGAAGCAACGTGAAAGCTGACCTCTACAAATAAAAACTTGTTCAGCAATATACAATATTGTGTGTTATCTCAGCAATTCCATTTCTGCAAAATTACAGGAAAAATACCGGACATGCTTTGACAAAATGACGGGATGTCACGATGGACGAATGGCTAGAGTGGCCGGCTTGGAATCTGCAGGTTGCAGGTTCTAGCCCCATCGCTGCCGTTTGTTTCTGTGTGGTTAGAGTCCTTTGGAAAGATTTGAACCACGATTGTGCCTCAGTCACCCCAGCTGTATAATTGGGGACCTGGTAGGATAGAGGTTGCAATGTGAATGATTATATAGGTTGCAATGGGACTGTATGCTCCCCGGGGAGTTGAGGAAGTATAAAGGGCCGTTGTGCTGCTATAGATCCATTGAAGTTAGAGACATTATGTTTATGCTATGTATATTGGACCTAACCAACACATCCTGGAAGTGATGATTTTGAAAGAAACCAAAAAAAAACTATGTATATAGTTAACTCAAACTCCCCAAACAGTAGACTCTTTTCCATTGTTTGTTAAGAGCCTATTTCATAATATTTATTAACATTTCGTAAATTAGGAATTGTAAAGATAATCAGAATCAATTGCATGGAAAGGTTGTAATGCACGTGGTTGGTGTGATTTCAATCATATGGATAAATATACTTCGTATCATGGATCAAAAGCTTTGTAATTGTAGAAGAACCAAAACCTGCTCCTCCTGAAGAAGAAATAGATATTGATCTTGATGACCCAGAAACAGAAAAGGCAGCCTTGAAGATACAGGCACAATTTAAAGGATTAAAAGCAAGAAAAGGTTTTGCCGCCAAAAAAGCTGAAAAGGAAAAAAAGGAAACAAAACAAGAGAAAGGTTATTTTTTTTGTTCTATTTGACATTCTTTCCCATTTTTTTCTTTTTGGGTTATTAGTTATTTTTTATCAATTTCATTTTAGTGTACTTGGCCGTCATTTTAGTGTACTTGGCCGTCTTACGACAATTCTTCCATAAAGTGTCAAAAGTAAAGCAAATTTCGTCTTTTGGTTTGATTTTTGTCATTTCTTTTTCAGTAGAGTATAGAGGTTTGAATTGTCGGAACCTTACACTAGTTACACCAGTTATTGAAATCTTAATCTCGGGTCATTTTCCCACTTTCCAATAAAAAAGATGTGGCATATCTTTCTCTGATTCCTTAATTTTCAGTTAATATTTCTCGTTACAATAACGAATAATTCATCAACATCGAACATTCATTTGAAAAAGTACATGGTATCAATAAAATCGACATAGCTATCCACAAAATACTGGCAAACATTACAGAATTGTAATCCTTTGACTATCTACAACTACATGAAATTCTGTACATGGTTACATATCCAGCATTGTATTTCCAACGTGATGATAAAGAAATCGAGGTTTTTTAATTTTTTTTTGTTTTAGTTTTTTTTTTGGTGTGTTGTTGTTTTTGAGGGGTCAATCAATCAATACGAATTTGGCTTAAGGTATATAATCCTTTTGTATACGGCAGAAAGGATTACATTACTGACATGGTTTACGTAATCATGGCAACTGCAAATGAATCGTGATATCCTCGACAACCTACACAATATTACCGCGTGGTTTTCACATATTTAAACATGTGACAAGACATTGTCAGGGATACAAATTGAACCAAAGAACATTTTCATGTAGTCTAGTGAATTTATTGTAAGATAATGGCAACTAACAACCTTTCCTGAATCCAAGACCTTTGTTTAACCTTTGTAGAAGTATCAGAGCAGATGCGTCCAACAAAGTAGCCAACAAAGCAAAGATTGTTACCTATCCTGGTGGCGCCAAAACAAAGAAACCCGTTTTATGCAGATATTAAAGTATGAAAGTCTCCATTACGTTATGGAAACATTAAAGACTTGGACACAACATGTTCCTGAGATGTTAATTGCCACCAATAAATGAATTAACACTTTCCTTTGCGCCTTTTACTCCTATTCTTTCTTTTCCCTAATAGGTGACATGTAATATTCCATTCCGAATTGCAGCCAACATTCAGATGTTATTTGTTTACAGATTATGCTCACTGAATATATAAATGATTAACTCCGTCGTGGATATTTACAATGTTAATTGTGTCTCAATGTACAGACTATTCGAAGCATGATTGCAAGGCATGTCGACTGATTGGCGACTCCTTGCATATTTTACATGGCATGCAGCCCTGTCCAGATTGAAAGTAACAGCTCATCATATATTTCTTTGATATCAGCATGTCAGCACCAGATTAAGTCTACCTCCCCTAGTCAAGTGTACATTTATATATCATTCCCCAATATTTGTTTTCCTCCAGTCGAAGATAATAGTGGGCACCTAAGGTGCCCTGTTACTACAAGTCGTTTACGAGTAATGACGGAATTCATACGTTGCACATTGTCTGGCTGAGGAAAATTGTTAGGATTGGTAAAGTTGTACCTGCGCATGCGTAATCTATGCAAAAGAAATAGTGATTTTAAACGTTTTGACTCATATTTCAAATATTGCAGAACTAATGACGTCGATGCACGTTGTTATACAGTACAATCAGGTTATAAATGCCACATTTACTGTCCGAATGCGTATAGCTTGGGTTGCGCGTGTTAAAATTTCTGTAACTGTGTCCGGTTATTTGCCTGTTCACCTTAAGCTAACATGATCAAATTTTATACTTTCAGAAAGTGAAGATTGAAGAGAAGAGCACGTAGTGGAATGAGTTGAAAAACAAGAAACGGAGACGTCGAAACCAAGGAGAAGACGTGGAGAAGTTTCGATGCCACACATGGAAGATAATACTTTAAACTTAAATTTTGTTTTTTTTTAAAAATGTAGATAAACATAGAAATAATGAAGATTAATTCCATATTAGGTAACCTCTGCAAATACTTAACCTGGAGTAACATTCACAATTGACTGAGATATTAACGTATGGCAGATTTGACACACGATCTACCTTAGTATACAGTTTATACATAGTCTGATATTTTAGGGCCGTATAAAAGCAGTATAATTGGTACAATTCTAGGAGGCTTTAACTTGTATTACTTAACACTAGGATTGACATCCGTACGAGTTGTTAGTGCTATTACTAAATTGTTTTGGTTATTACATGTACTAGCTTCAACATAGCGTACTTATTTACACTTGTATATGAATATAAATATGCCTTTTACATGTTGTTTTTTTCTATTTCACCAGGAGTAGGAGGGATTTTGTTTTAGATATCCTGGTCAAATTGTTAAAACAAACAAAAATACACTTTTTTTCTACTTCAACTTTTTTTTACATTGATGGCTTTGCATTGGCGTCTGGAATAACACAACGACACAAGAAGTCTTGCCATTTTTCACGTCTGCCTAACGACGTCAAGTGAACTGAAGCACGTTTGAGTGTAACTCAACGAATCATGATAATGGACTATTTATTTCTCTCCCATCCAACACCCACGCAACCCCAACTGTGTTCGAAAAATAAGATGCCCTAATGGTCTTACTACCTTTTGATATCCAATGATGTCTTCGATACTATTGCCCGATATTTCATTTCCAAATGGCACACAACCATGTGTTGCAGTACAACATTTGTGTTTGATAGGTGTTTATGAGAACCAGCGTCGTTCTAACAAGCTTTTGTTGTAATAAAAGAATAAAAAAAACGAAATATATGTTTCAGTCGTATCTTGCTTTTACATGGTAATAAAATACACGAGTTATTT
>NC_135561.1:935000-950000 GCF_964340395.1 Glandiceps talaboti | reverse complement strand
AAAAACAAATTTCGGTTTCAATAGCAAATATTCAACAGAAACAATGTCAAAGTCAGTTATAGCTGCATGCCAAACATGGCTACCATAATCAAAGCGCATAACGCCACCATCTCCAACAGCGAAACTAAACCCACTCAAAAACCCTGTAATTGCAGACAGAAAGACACCTGCCCTCTGAACGGCGAATGCCAAACGGAAAACATCGTATACCAAGCCACCGTCCACGGAAAACAAACAAAAGTATATATCGGTCTAACAGAGAACAACTTCAAACAGAGATACGCCAACCACAAACAGTCATTCAAACATGAAAAACACGAAAACAGCACAGAACTATCAAAACACATTTGGAAACTGAAAAGAAACAATGAGCCTTTTTCCGTATCCTGGTCCATCAACAAGAAAGCCCAAGCATACACCAATAAAACAAAACGATGCAACCTGTGTTTAACCGAAAAACTAACTATTATTAAAGCAGACAAAAGCTCCACACTAAACAAAAGAACTGAGTTGATATCCAAATGCCGACACGAGAATAAGTTTTATTTGTCCAACTTCAATAGAGCATCTATCACCTAAACTATTAAACCCGTTAACTAACGGAACATCAAAGTCCAACATGGAACAACCCGCCAACACTTACTTGTCCGCACCCAATAACCCACACAATAACAACCAACACCTCCACACATACAACACCTACCCACCGACACAGACAATAGTGATGGTATTCCTATTGTCTACACTCTATATATACAGCACACCCAGAGAGTAGGCCTCAGAGTGTCTGATGATCGCAATATGCGTGAAACTCCGAGTTACACCCAAGAAAGAGTTCCAGTACTACCAAAACTATTACGCTCTGCCACTGCGGTATAGAGCACTGTCTTAGCAGATTGATACTCACCGAGTATATATATATATATGTGTGTGTGTGTGTGTGTGTGTGTGTGTGTGTGTGTGTGTGTGTGTGTGTGTGTGAGAGAGAGAGAGAGAGTTAAGGTTAATATATAATGTATTATATTGATATTCTATATATTAATATTATAGATTTAAACTCCTACTAGAGAGAGTAATAGTACTTACGCATAATACTCAACACCATGGGACGTGACGGGCTTAGCTTTACCAGGCTTAGTAACTGCCATATTGTATAAAGACTCGGCTTTCTCAAGGCATTTCGTTGCGAACGTTTCATCTAAAAGAGAGAGAATTTTTTATTTCTTGAAATCATGTTTCATAAAATAAATATGTGCGTAAATAACAGCATTGCCTCGTACCAGCAGACTGCGATGTACTAACCGAATGGTACGTAAATAACAGCATTGCCTCGTACCATCAGATTGCGATGTACTAACCGAATGTTACGTAAATAACAGCATTGCATCGTACCATCAGACTGCGATGTACTAACCGAATGGTACGTAAATAACAGCATTGCCTCGTACCATCAGACTGCGATGTACTAACCGAATGGTACGTAAATAACAGCATTGCCTCGTACCATCAGACTGCGATGTACTAACCGAATGGTACGTAAATAACAGCATTGCCTCGTACCATCAGACTGCGATGTACTAACCGAATGGTACGTAAATAACAGCATTGCCTCGTACCATCAGACTGCGATGTACTAACCGAATGGTACGTAAATAACAGCATTGCCTCGTACCAGCAGATTGCGATGTACGTTTTTAGCCTTCTTCAAACGCCAATATTACAAACATGTACGTATTAAGTTTCATTTCGTCTATAATGCAGTAGAAATAAACGACTAAAAAAGCTGGTTCAATACCACAAGGTTCCAACAGTAATCGGCTTTAGCACTGGCTAGTTTGTTGTCTGTCTGTCTGTCTGTCTGTCTGTCTGTCTGTCTGTCTGTCTGTCTGTCTGTCTTCTGTCTGTCTGCCATTCCGTCCGTCCGTCCGTTCGTTTGCCGCCCCCGCTCGATGTCTGTCTCTCTGTTTCAAATATTATTGTAAATCTCCCGACCTATCGCACCTACGCGTCTGATTATTTTTGCGTATAATGACTGCGTTTTCGAAAGCCTTACCTTTATATTGACTTTCCCGATTGAATGCCATAGCGCACACAGATAGCGCTGCAGTGGTCTCACCAGCAACATCAGAACATGTCGAAGTGCCATCACATGTCCACGTGGGTCTCTCCATCGTCATTGTCTCGGGTCGTCCCCAATAGTTGTGATCTAACCCAGGATCCCCGACCTGTATCAAATTACAGAAATTGGGAAATTTATAGCTACCTTGACTGTATCAAATCTCATTAGTGTCATTTCAGATCTCACAGTAAAATATATTGGTCAAAGTCGATTTTTAGAAAATGAGAAAAGCACGTATAGAATAAGACATTATTGATAAAAATGTTCGCATTGATGTTTATTTTTCAATAGCCGTTGCAAATGACTTGGATATTTGCATGACTGAGTAAATGAATGAATGATTGATTGTACGAACGAACGAACGAAAAGAATGAATGAATGAATGAATGAATGAATGAGTGAATGAATGGACGAACGAACGAACGAACGAACGAATGAATGTATGAATGAATGAATGAATGAATAAATGAATGAATGAATGAATGAATGAATGAATGAATGAATGGACGAACGAACGAACGAATGAATGTCAGATCATATCTTTCGCTTTACAATTCCTTCTGTCTTTTAAAGTAGCATTTTTCTTTTCTGCACGATACTGTTTTGACATGCTATAATATTGTTCGCGATGTCAGTGGATCATTTTGTTTGCAGCAAATTCAAGTTCGACCCACAACTATAATTTCTCTTTAGTTCCTTTGTCAATGCGCAAACGTAATTCTCAATGGCAAACCTAATTCTCGATTTTAAAATACTTTGGCGTTAATGCCTAATTGCTTGTTAGGGCGACCATATCAGCCCGGTTTTATTACCTACGAATATTTATATGAGGGTACTGAATACAAACGAGATATACAATGTAAACCGTTTAACTTGAAAACAAAACATTGCTACATTTTATCGACTTATTCTACGTGATAGTAAAAATTTCTCAAAATATTTTTACATTTTATCTACTTATTCAACGTGATACTAAAAATCACACAAAGCATTGCTACATTTTATCGACTTTTTCGACTTAGTATTAAAAATCACACAAAGCATTGCTACATTTCATCGACTTGTTCGACAAAAGATATATTTACGGATCACCATAAGGTACTCCACATGGAGATAAAATTGCAAACCAAAATTTAAAATGCTGGTAATATTTTTATCGGAAGATAACTCCCTGAGGTCAACTGGCCATGCCATCTATTGCAGTACTGATATTCTATACTCACAGCATAATGGTAAACATCTGATTGAGGGTGACATCTAATGAAGTAGTCACATGGCCATCGAAGTGTCTCCAGCATGTTACCAAGCTCACCAGAGTCAACGTACGAATCCCAGAATTCAATCAAGCCCCACCCTAACATTACCGTACTGTATGCCATCGGAAAATTGAATTTCACGTGATCACCAGCTGAAAAAACATAAATGGATTTCACAATAAAAATGTCGTTGGTCACGTGGTAATATCTTACGGATCTCTTTGAAACCGTAGCTAAGTTGCCTTCTTAGTAATTAGTATTTACCATATCAACAAACATACATACATACATACCATATCAACATACATACATACATACATACATACATACATACATACATACATACATACATACATACATACATACATACATACATACATACATAAATATATGTAAATGTGCTTCCTGTATACACATGGCGTGGGCTCTGTTTCAATCAAATCCCACGCGTGATCGCATTAATATTATCATATCAGTGGAGCGATAAGTATTAAATGTGTCATTTTATTGTTCTGGACCAACTCATTTTGAAGTATTGACAATTCAAGGAGAACTTGTGACATACCGTCATACCAGCCTCCTGTTAGATCTGTATTAACATCTTGGCCATCCGTTAAACCAGAGTCATTTCTCCAAGGCACACGATTTCCAGCAGGTAGAAAACCAGAACGTTGGGCTTCGTAAAACAGAATAGACTTATGTATGGCTTCTTTGTAGTAGTCTGTGCCTGCCAAAAAGTAGTAGAACCATATTATATTACTGTGTTATGCCTGTCAAAAAGGAGTACACAGAACTTTTAGAGAAATAGAATTGTTTTGTATGGAAACTGAAATTGCTAAAGAAATGCAACGATATTTAAACCATGGCACGCAGTTCATGTAATTGTAAGGGAACATGAACGGTTATCTCCTGAAGATCAGCATTTATTCAGCATATCTAAGTAGTATCCATGGGAAACTTTCACTCATCTTGTCCCTGACATTTTTTTCAAGATTAGACACAGATGTTGTTTCTATCATGGACATTGATTGATCATTTAATGGCATCGGGTTTTACTTCTACTAACACCGTCTTCTCTTGCAAAATATCAAATTAAATATATCGTATTCGGCTGCAAAATTGATTCCAAAATAATTTGAATTTTTACATCACTTTGACCTCTATTTCAGATATTTGTACGGTACACTAGATTTTTATAGGACGAAGTGTTCTTGAACAGAGTAACAGTAAAAGTTTAGATATGTCCGAGGCACATTCTACATTAACTTTACCTATAGTTATTTTATCATTTAACCAGTTTTATTTTCCATATGTATTAAATCCTTTTTAGCCAAAACATCGGCGACTTTAGTTTTTTAAGGCGTGTATTACCACCAATTTTTGCACCTTTATCAAAATCATAGTCGGACTTTCCTGTCAAACTTTACTACATATTTTACCGTGATAGTTACCTACATTTTATAACTTTTTATAATAGTGACTATTTGTGGTGCAATAAGTTCAAATTATATTCCCCTTATTAAAGATGTGTGACGCAAAACATCGGCGGATTTTGTATTTTCTAGGGACTCATAACTCCTGCATTCTTTTGCTATTCTCACCTGCTGTGTCTCGTGGCAGTTTCTTACTCGTGTCACGGCGTTCCACCTCATCAGATTCACTCGAAGAGCTGTCATCGGTTTCTGGAGCAAAGGGAGCCTTCAGTTCAGGTTCCGCCATTTGACAATGAGATGGTACGGTGCTAACCGTGCAGATGACCACGATAACGAAAATCACTTTCACAGAGTGCATGTTGGTTTCGTTGATTGACGAATGGGATGTTAAGTATGGAAAAAACAGAGTTTGTTTAGGTTATATATACCTTTTAACATCATCACAAATTAATTCGCCCTGTTGGTTTTATTAATTCATATCCTGTGTTTTCATTCTTTACACTGTATAAATTATTGTTTACAAATGAAAAAAAAAATGTTTTATTGTTCTAAGCTCCGGGAAGAATTCAAGGAAGCGTTCCCATTTCTATGGCGACTTCAAATGTATCACTATAGCATATTGATCATCTACAAACCTAGTTGAATACGTGACATGCATACATGATCGACTATTTGTTGCTTTTCTAGCCGTGAATAGACAAAATACATTAAGCGTAAATATTCCATAAATTGTTTCCTCCTTATCTTAATGAGGAAGTTTCTTTTGTTTATAATGTTTCTAATAATATTTAGGGTATATTAATGAACAAAATGCTTCCCTTTTTTCTCCAAGACAGTTGCCTTTCGACTCATTTTACTATCAAAAATGATCGACTGACGTTTCCCAGGAGTAAGTAAAAGGCAGTAAGGTATTATTTCTGAATGAAAGCGAATCAATAGAAGTAATACTTTGTGATAAATGGGTATGCATAAACTGTTTTTAATTAAACAACATATCAAGAATTGGTTTTCTTGCCTTCATCATCCATATATGCTAACTAGACGAAGGGTTGCTGTCATGTATTCCGCTCATATTGGGATGACTACTACTTTTGTAATACAATAATCATATCACGAATGGTGTGATGTGATGTGATGTGATGTGATTTGATGCAATGCAACGTATCATGATGTGCTGTGGTATGATTCCATGGCATGTGATGTGATGTGATGTGGTGCGAAGTGATGTGATATGATGTGATGTGATGTGATGTGATGTGATGTGACGTGACGTGACGTGACGTGACGTGACGTGACGTGACGTGATGTGATGTGATGTGATGTCAAGTGGTATGATTCGCTGCGATTTGATGCGATGCTATGCGATGTCAGTTGATGTGGTGTGGTGTGGTGTGATGTGTTGTGATGTGATGTGATGTGATGCGCTGTGAAGTAATGTGATACGCTGCTATTCGATTTGATGCTTTGGGCGTCACATGAGATTGTAATGTGCTGAGCTGTGATGTGTTGTGATGTGATGTGGCATGTTATGCTGTGAGGTGATGTACTGTGATGTGGTGTGATGTGACGTGACTTGGCACGATGCGCTGCTATTCTATGAGATGCTTTTGGGCGTCACATGATATAATGTGCTGTGCTGTGCTGTGCTGTGCTGAGCTGTGAAGGGGCGTGATGTAATGTGATGTGATGTGATGTGATACGATATAATGTAATCATGTAACTGTTCGATACACCAGTTATTGTGGCAGTCCTACCTACAAGTCTTTCCTGACAGTGAATTACCAACCAATCGCATTCACTTATTCAGGAAAACACTTTCTCTCTTCTCAAAGGATGCTTTAACCGTTACTTAGTAACCAACTATATCTCCATAGTGACGTTTTAGGCCTAACAATTACCCAAGTCTAGTTTACCCTCCTCTTCATTGTCGTGGACTTTTTGTATTTCGACATTCAATTGAGAACCACAAACTAACCCTGTTGTAGAAAATCGTTCTGAGAGTGTGAAATGCTAGACTAAATGTATGTCAGAGCTAGATGCTATGCTAGTGAAGGGACTTACTAATGATGAATGCGTTGTGTTAGTATTGAGACCCATATCATCGCCACATTGTCTATTAAAAACCAAAGCCATGAAAGCTGAAAGTGCTTTCAAATCATGAATTTTCACGATTGCATTAAATAAGTCTATATTATAAATAAACTCAGTCAAGATAATTCCAATATGGCGTACATACAATTAGAAAATCAAGAAGTACTCAAGGCTTCAGTTGAAATCAAATAGTAAAAGTGGTGGTGGTGGTGGTGGTGGTGGTGGTGGGGGGGGGAGACTTGTCACCTTAACAATTATAACAGAAATGCAAACAAATAGAATGAATCCATCACAGTGACTTAGTATTAGATATTTCCTCGAGATTGTGTTGTTTCCATCAAGTCTGGATCTATGCGTGTTGTGTTGCAAGAAACAAGTCATTTGCAAAATATCATCCATATGTATTTGATGGATAAGCACATCAGTATAATTATGTGTACTTCAGTGTAATTATCGTTAGAGGTGTTGAAATAGACAAGTATGATATTGTTAGGGTAATGTGGAAGCAGGGAAACTAAACGACATCGGTAAACTACTGCCAGACAGACAGACAGACAGACAGACAGACAGACAGACAGACAGAGATGCTAATTTTGTGTAACTTGTATAGAAGAGGTCAAGACCAATATAATGATATTATAACTATCGAATACTTTAGTATATGCTGACGATGTGAGCTCAAAGGTTTGAGTTGTAAGGTAGGCTACTGTAGTAAACTAGAAGGAGAACAGTTGGCCAGAACCCGGACTACCATAACGTTTTCTAAAACTACAAACACTTTGTTAAAATCATCTTAAAAGTTAATTATAAATGTAAATGAGATACTTATAAATTACGTATTAAAGATATGATGACACGTTTATTGTCATGACTACACGTCAAAGACAAATAAAACAATACCAACAAACATAAACAGTGTAAGAACGCCAGAAGAAAATTGTCAAGAGTACGAGTAAACATTCGTTACTGTATAAACGACAGAGTGACATTATCAGCAGTTTGAGTAAACGTTTTGTACTGCATTTAAACGCCAAAGAGACATTGTCAACAGTACAAGTAAACATTCTTTACCAGACACCTGAGAGAAAGTATTAGCAAATCATTAATTTTTAGCAGTATGAGTTATCTACTCCTAAACACCATTGAGATGTCATGAATTTGTAAAATGGCTGCCATGTCCGATCTATTTACTGAAATAAAGTCACATTGTTGTGCTCAACATTCGGTCTTCTATACATAAACTATATACTTTACTTAATAACTACTTAATAAACAAAAATACATGTATATTCCAGGCACTTCTCTGACAAATAGTAAAGTATATAGTTTATGTATAGAATATAATACATGTATACTCCAGGCACTTCTCTGACAAATAGTAAAGTATATAGTTTATGTATAGAATATAGTACATGTATACTCCGGGCACTTCAAACGACATGGGAAATAAATAATGACAGGATGCAAGTTGAACTTATGCATGATGGGATAATTTATTCTACACGTATACAACTGAAAAGTACATTATAAACTTCATTTTAATGATGGCCTATAGAGGGCAGTAAAGTCAAGTCAACCAAATTGGTATAACCTTTGACACAGCATTTGATTTCCAACTTTCTTGTGATAAACATTTTCAATTCTAATGTTACTGTCAAAATTATTGAGCGTTAATGAAGTCTTCAATAGCCTTCCAAGGCATATCAAGGTATATCAACCCTGTAAAAAAAATATAAAATAGAGTTGAAAAGTTTTTCAATAGGTTACAATCCGTACGTTGGCCGTCGACGCGTCTTTGGTGGTTATTTTTGTTTCATGTCGAAATACACGTATGCTATTTAAACTACTAATGCATGTACACGATTAACCATGATGTCTAGAAACTGTTGCAGCACTCACCAGAAATCCGCATGTACAATTAAAACACAGAACGAAATGTCCGACTTGACAAAAGTTCTTACGAACACTTCGACATTTTATCGTCTAGTTCAAAAAAATATATTGCGAAAATGGCTAGTTTTTATCTTCTGGCTGAACAAAAATCGTACTAACTAACAGAGATATTCGTCGAGCAAGACAATTATTATATACATTTTGCGTGTTATATCTGTGCTTGTTAATAGTGTCTAGAAATAGAACCGACTCTGTCGTCCTTTACCAGAATTTACTAAAGTTTGTTTGTTCGTGATTACAAGGAGAAAAGCACATTGTCTATACACACATGGCAGTCAAGGTCCAGTTTCCTGAGAAAATTTATCCCCAAATCGAGATAAATACTGACATTAGAGTTTATTTATAGAACTAGCGAGCAGTAGGTATTATTGCTAAAGTTACTGCTTATTACACAGAATCGTATTTTACAAATTTTGTAATAATCTAACGCTCGCCTGCTACCATAGCTTTAAAGACTGCAGTGTAATAATCTAACAATCACCTACGATAGTTTGGAAGACTGCACTCACCGGCCGGCTAAAATGGCTTGGAAGCCTGCATTACAGTAATCTAACATTCACCGCCGGTTATAATGGCTTGGAAGCCTGCATTGCAGTAATATAACATTCACCGCCGGCTATAATGGCTTGGAAGCCTGCATTACAGTAATCTAACATTCACAGCCGGCTATAATGGCTTGGAAGCCTGCATTGCAGTAATATAACATTCACCGCCGGCTATAATGGCTTGGAAGCCTGCATTGCAGTAATATAACATTCACCGCCGGCTATAATGGCTTGGAAGCCTGCATTGCAGTAATATAACATTCACCACCGGCTATAATGGCTTGGAAGCCTGCATTGCAGTAATATAACATTCACCACCGGCTATAATGGCTTGGAAGCCTGCATTGCAGTAATATAACATTCACCGCCGGCTATAATGGCTTGGAAGCCTGCATTGCAGTAATCTAACATTCACCGCCGGTTATAATGGCTTGGAAGTCTGTATAGTAGTAATCTAAAACTCACCTGTTGTGATGGATTGGAAACCTGCATTGTAGTAAATAAATCTAACACTCACCTACTATGAAGACTTCCAAGCCTCCATTTTAGTAAGTTAACACTCACTAGCTGGTACTGTTTGAAATCCTGTATTGTGTAGTAAACAGTTAACACTCACCAGCTAACATTGCTTGGAACCCAGAATTGTAATATACAGCCACTTCATTCTTCTTAAAGTCTTTCCTATCGTCTTCCCATACACCGTCACCGCCTGGCCCACCAACTACAGCCCCTATTAGTAGATTGTGATTAGGTCCCGCTTCGTTAAACACTTTCCATCCACATCCGCCCACAACAGGACAGGAACTGTTAAGCAATGTATAATAAGGAACCCTTCAAGTAATTATTATTTGATGTGCTCGAACTAATATTAACAGTTATTCATGTGAACAGTTAGGAATAAAACATGTTACAAATGATGTATGGGGAAATGAGTTTTACCTTCCACGGTGATGAGGACGTAAAGGTGGGTTGTAACCATATCCGATCACAAAACTGTGTCCTCCATCGTAGGCGCCAAGGATTGCGTGTATCTGTTTTCTTGCCCACTCTGTACGTAGCTTGATAGCATCGTCATCACCGCTAATTCCATACCTATTTGCCATTAACGCTACCCAAGCAGCATTAGCTGGTATATTAAAAAAGAACCATTACGTATGTTGTGTAGAGTGTGACTGTGACGTGACGTAAAGTATGTTGTGTAGAGTGTGATGTGACATGACATATGTTATGTAGTGTTAGTGTGAAGTGACGTATGTTGTGTAGCGTTATTGTGTGACATGACGTTATGTATGTTATGTAGAGTGTTACAGTGTGACGTAACATGACGTATGTTATGTAGTGTTAGTGTGACGTGACGTATGTTGTATAGCGTTACTGTGTGACATGAGGTTATGTATGTTATGTAGTGTTACAGTGTGACGTTTCATTAGTGTTACTATGTGACGTGACATGACGTATGTCGCGTAGTGTTACTGTGTGACGTGACGTGACATGACGTATGTGTAGTGTTAATGTGTGACATGACATGACGTATGTCGTGTAGAGTGTTACTTTGTGACGAGACGTATGTTATGTGTGACATGACATGGCGTATGTCGCGCAGAGTGTTACTGTGTGACGTGACGTGACATGACGTATGTGTAGTGTTAATGTGTGACATGACATGACGTATGTCGTGTAGAGTGTTACTGTGTGACGTGACGTATGTTATGTAGTGTTACTGTGTGACGTGACATGGCGTATGTTATGTGGTGCGTTACTGTTTTACTTGGCGTATGTTGTGTAGCGTTATTTTGTGACATGACGTATGTTCAGTATATGTAGTGTTACTGTGTGGTGTGACGTAACGTGACGTATGTTGTATAGCTTTACTTTGTGACATGACATATGTTATGAAGTGTATCGAGTCAGACAGTCATGTAAACTGGCTTTCATCATTACTATATCATCATTGCCCCGGAAGCAAAAACAAAAATAAGTGTATGTTTCCGATAACATCGTTTTACTCTTTGAATACGACGTGAAGTATCACGCCCCCAATGTGAAGTACTAAGGAAAGGTTAATCATTCCAAATAGCACAGTCAGAAACAACTCTATTTATGTTTGTCTCATTCTACCATGTACCAGTACAGTATGCCTGTCTGTCTGTCTGTCTGTCTGTCTGTCTGTCTGTCTGTCTGTCTGTCTGTCTCTCTGTCTCTCTGTCTCTCTGTGTCTGTCTGTCTGTCCGTTTGTTTGTTTGTTTGTTTGTTTGTTTGTTTGTTTGTTTGTTTGTTGTTGTTTTTTGTTTGTTTGATTAAGTGTTACATAATATTTTCGGTCAGAACACACCTTAGATAACATTTGCATGACAAGGTAGCCCAAACGCTATGTGATTTGTTCATTTTTCGGGCTACATCCTGACTAAAGCAAAACTGAATGAGGGTACAATATTTGGTCTAAATTTTCCAGGTTAATTGAAACAAAGATTTGCATAATTAATGATTGTTTAATATGGATAAATACATTTTGTCTAGCCTTATGGCCCACGACTCACATTTATTGCCAAGCCAAAAATACAGAATCTCTGATTTCACACTTTATTTATTAATAGTACTAATTCAGCCAAATGTTTTTTAAAACAAATTCTTTGCATCAGAGTCATTTTGTGACGATTGTATGATATTTTCAGGTATTTAATTCGAATTTCAACATACAGATTCAAAACTGTCTATCTCGTAGAAACTGGCTAGTGAATCCAATAAACACAATGCAACTATGAAGCTAATGCATGGCATTTTTAACATTAATCAGAAAGTAATGAAATATTAAAATTATCATAGTTTACAATTGAAAAGGCAAAAACCGCATGACTTGCACGTGATATATTTGATGGCCGCCATATCTCAAATGCATGATTGTCTGCGTATGGAAAATTCGAGCCTCTGGGTCCTAATAAAGAATAACCAATCTAAAAAATAAGTCTGACAGAGAAAGTATGTTCGAGAATATATATCTGGAAACAAATTACCGGATTTCTCACTGGAAATATGTTTTCTGGTGTCAAAAACAGAAACCTTATACATCGTCAGTTTTAAATGCTATAGGTTATGACGTCAGTTTGCCAAAAAGGTGTGTCAGGATGAGGCATTTTTTTCTTCCGTTGTCATATAAAGATGCGACAAAACATTTATTTGAATAATATGACTATGCCAATGCAAAGAAATTAAAATAGTTTTGACACAAAACACAAACATATACAGATCGTCAATCTTTTGCATACGTCTTTAGTACTACTCCACATTGTGTCTTGTTTCATCGATTGATCACACAGTCATTATGCAATGACCTTTTCTTTCATCTAGCCTAGTAGAACGTGACGTCCCAAGAAATGGTTCTCCTTATCCAGAGTTTTGTATTGTGTATAGGCATCACTTGAGAAAGAAAACAGACGTACATGAAAGTCACAAAGTCATAGGTCCTCGTCATTTTGCCTTTTCAAAGTAGAAAAATAATAATATTGAGGATTTATGGCTTAAACTAAGGTTGAGGGGCTCATGTGGTTAACATACCCCGGTGGTGGGAGTCCCAGACGAAGCGGGTACGCATGTTTGTTAGAAATTTCACGGAAAAGGGGGTGTTTTTCGTCGGCCATCTAGGTCCGTGGAATCATAAAAGGGGGTACTTTTTCCAGATCACCCTATCATTATGGCAAGTGCAGTGTATGGATGAGGTGTTCTTGAAGGTAAAACCTCCCGGATTTTGGAAATAAGGGGGTCTTTTTTGCAGTGATTTCCCCTCAGATTCACTAAAAAGGGAGTGTTTTTCATTGAAATATTCCGGGAAAGGGGATACATTTGAAATTTCGCTAACAAGCATCGGTACCCACCCATCCATGGACTGCCACCGCGGGATATGATCCAGCCATATAGACATATGCTTACCAGCGAGGCCATTGCTTCCCCAATGTATGTTTGGATGGAGTGTAAGTCCACTATCCAGTGTTTCGTAACCCATCCACCTGTTAACAAACTTATTTACTTTAAGCTCGGCTTTGTGGGTTTGGTTAAGCCTGTGCAGTAGTAACTGAAAAACAAGAAAACATCACTAATTAAGAAACTGGGGTAAGTTGTTTTTTGCCCTGCTTAAAGTATGTTTTGATGTCAACCATTTCAGCTTTGTGTACTTCTTATGTCATCCCTTGGAAACTTGTTTATCATTATGAGTAACGACTACAGGGGGAGGCTCTCGGTAAACAAAACACTCGCAGACGTTTGACACGTCAAGAACGATTTTTATAGTTTGTGACGGAGGGAAGAAGAAAGGTGGAAGAGTGAGTGAGTGACTCCCCAAAAGCACGGATAAATAACACAAAAGCCAACATTGTAGTTCGCACGTTAGTAGAATCTTCTGCCTTTTTATTTGGCCACGCAAAAATAAAAATTTGTCGTTCATTAATAAAACGCTTCGAAACGTCCGCGAGTCGCGGTTTTGTCTAATCATGAACGCGCCCCTGTATAGACCTGTTGCCGGTTCCAAGATGCATTGCGCGCCGTATTGTGTACGCGCTGGGGTTTGCACGCCCTACTCAGGGGGTGGTTGTCATCTGACCGTACCCTGTAAAATCACTGTCTGTCATTGACAGCGTTTAGTCTTTCTTCTATAAAATCACTCATAATCAAAGAGGTCAAGATGTATTTCCATAATTTCCAGATGAAAAAAGTTATTTGGAACGTAGTTTAGACAAAGCAAGACTAAATGTAACAACATAAGCGACATCATCTCGCGCAATGCATCTTGGAACAGGAAAATCGATTATTGCCCTCTACGATACAGTGGAACGAGAAAAATAACGCCATCAGAAACAAATATTTCATTCTGGAATACTTCTATAACGATGCATCAATTCTAGATTCTACAACATAAACATTACCTGACAGTGCCAGCAGTCTGAACATTCATCTACGTTCGTTCATTTCCAATTACAAACTTATACGATTATCCAAACAATAGCCAAGGTTAAACACTATATTCACAATATTGACTTTTGAATATATCACACAAATTGGTCGGTGGATAGTGATAGCTTGAAAGTTAACAAAAGAAGGGATTCACAGATCCAACGAGTATACGGGCTACGTAAACTCTAACCTGAACTCCGACGTGTTTTTCGTCCCAACTCAATGCTTGAGGTACTGCCTTCAATGCGTATTGTTTATCCTTAAACATTTCATACGCAGTATCCATATAAGTCTTGTCTCCGTCAAATGTTTCCATTTCGAATTCTTTATCAGAGTTAGCTAGGAGATGCACGCTTCCAGACGCCATGTACAGCCACAGTGCCCCCCAGGCGATTTCGTCGTAAAACCGACGTGAACTGTAATAGGATGATTTTTTTTGTCACTGCAGTCATATTGTACACGTATTGATGTTTATGCAATGCAAACTTATGAAAGACTCTTACAGGCTAACAACAACAACAACAACAACAACAACAACAACAACTACTACTACTACTACTACTACTACTACTACTACTACTACTACTACTACTACTACTACTACTACAACTACTACAACAACAACAACAACAACAACATCATCATCATCATCACCACCACCA